>NW_026967699.1:0-197597 GCF_028390025.1 Pseudophryne corroboree | reverse complement strand
AAAATCCTACACCGGGCACAAGTGCTCACGGGCCAATTTCATGGCAGTCTCGGATAGGAGGGCATTGTGGATTCACCAAGGGAATGCTGATGCTGACTCCAAGAAGAAAGGGAGTCTCTTCCCTATGAAGGTGAAGCCTTGTTTGGCGACGGCCTAGTTCATTTGATCTCGGCAGCTCCCGCAGGTAAGTCATCCTTCTTGCCCTATGTTCCCTCTCAACGGATGAAGACGCATCATTATCTGACGCAGTCATTTCGGCCCAATAGATATGCAAGAAGTTAAGATTCCCCTTTCTTTGCAGGTAGAGGAAGGAAAAGAGGGAAGAGGTCTGTAGCCTCTTCAAGATCGCAGGAGCAGAGATCATCCTCTGCTTCTGCCAAATCCACTGCATGACGCTGGGGCTCTCTTGCAGGAGCCCGCACCAGTGGGGGGCACGTCTAAAACTCTTCAGTCAGTTCTGGATTCATTCGGACCTGGACTCGTGGGTTTTACAAATAGTGTCCCAAGGGTACAAACTGGGGTTTCAAGACGTTCCCCCTCACCGATTGTTCAAATCAGCCTTAGTCAGCAGGGAGAAGGTTTTTATTCAAGCCTCTTCGTGGTCCCGAAGCCGGACGGCTCAGTCAGACCAATCTTAAATCTGAAATCCCTTAATTTCTACCTAAAGAAATTCAATTTCAAGATGGAATCTCTCAGGGTAGTGATCTCCAGTCCGGGGGATAAAGGAGATTTCATGGTTTTGGTAGACATAAAGGATGCCTACTTATATGTTCCCATTTAGCCACTGCATCAAGCAGCAGCTACCTGAGGTTTGCAATTCAGGATTGTCATTACCAATTTCAGACGTTGCCGTTTGGTCTGTCCACGGCTCCGAGGATTTTCACCAGGGTGATGGCGGAAATGATGGTTCTCCTTCGCAAGCAAGGAGTCACAATTATCCCGTACTTGGATGATCTCCTGATTAAGGCGAGATCCAGGGACCAGTTAGTGCAAAACATCTACTCTCCCTGACAGTTCTTCAACAACATGGTTGGCTCCTAAATTTGCCAAAATCGCAGTTGGTCCCAATGACGCGGTTGTTGTTTTTGGGAGTGATACTGGACATTGAAGAGGTTTTCTTCTAGTGGAAAGGCTCTGGAGATCCAGAGTCTGGTCAAACAAATTCTGAAGCCAGCAAGAGTGTTAATCCATCAATGCATTCAGTTGCTGGGGAAGATGGTTGCGGCCTACGAGCCCATTCAGTTTGGCAGGTTCCATGCCAGAGTGTTCCAGTGGGACCTGTTGGACAAGTGGTCCGGATCCCACCTACACATGCACCGGAGGATAATCCTGTCTTCCAAGACCAGAATCTCACTCCATTGGTGGCTGCACAGTTCTCACCACCTAGAGGGGCGATGGTACGGGATCCTAGGGACCACGGATGCAACCCTCCGAGGCTGGAGAGCAGTCACACAGGGGGAAAACATCCAAGGAAGATGGTCAAGTCTTCCTTGGATGTTTTCATCTCCACATAAATGTTCTGGAGTTAAGGGCCATTTAATAACTGCAGACACAGTACGCACTGGGACGGGTGCCCATCATCCTCTACGGACTAAGAGAAAAGGATTTACCGGTAGGTATTAAAATCCTATTTTCTCTAACGTCCTAGAGAATGCTGTGGACTCCGTAAGGACCATGGGGATAGACGGGCTCCGCAGGAGACATGGGCACTTTAAGAAAGACTTTAGTTCTGGGTGTGCACTGGCTCCTCCCTCTATGCCCCTCCTCCAGAACTCAGTTTGATACTGTACCCAGTGGAGACTGGGTGCTTTTCAGGAGCTCTCCTGAGCTTTCTGACAGAAAGTATTTTGTTAGGTTTTTAATTTTCAGGGAGCACTGCTGGCAACAGACTCCCTCATCGAGGGACTGAGGGGAGAGAAGCAGCCCTACTCTCTGAGTTGCAAGGTCCTGCTTCTTAGGCTACTGGACACCATTAGCTCCAGTGGGATTGGTACGCAGGATCTCACCCTCGCCGTCCGTCCCAGAGCCGCGCCGCCGTCCCCCTCGCAGAGCCGGAAGATAGAAGCCGGGTGAGTATGAGAAGAAAAGAAGACTTCAGAGGCGGCAGAAGACTTCATGATCTTCACTGAGGTAACGCATAGCACTGCAGCTGTGCGCCTTTGCTCCCATACACCTCACATACTCCGGTCACTGTAAGGGTGCAGGGCGCAGGGGGGGCGCCCTGGGCAGCAATATAAACCTCTTTCGCAAAAATATAACATATATACAGCTGGGCACTTTATATATGTATAAGCCCCCACCAATTTTACAGTTTAAGCGGGACAGAAGCCCGCCTCCGAGGGGGCGGGGCTTCTCCCTCAGCACTCACCAGCGCCATTTTTTCTCCACAGCACAGCTGAGAGGAAGCTCCCCGGACTCTACCCTGCTTATACCACGTTAGACAAGAGGGTTGAAAAGAGGGGTGGGGGGGGGCACATAATTCGCAAATTACATACAGCAGCACTACTGGGCAAACATTAAGTTACTGTTTTATTCCTGGGTTATATAGCGCTGGGGGGTGTGCTGGCATACTCTCTCTCTGTCTCTCCAAAGGGCCTTGTGGGGAAACTGTCTTCAGAAAAAGCATTCCCTGTGTGTGTAGTGTGTCGGTACACGTGTGTCGACATGTCTGAGGAAGAAGGCTATATTAGAGAGGAGCGGGAGCAAATGAATGTGGTGTCTCCGCCGACAGCTGATTGGATGGATATGTGGAATGTTTTAAATGCTAGTGTAAACTCATTGCACAAAAGATTAGACAAGGCAGAAGCTTTGGGACAGTCAGGGTTTCAACCCATGCCTGATCCTATGTTGCAGGGACTGTCAGGGTCTCATAAGCGCCCACTATCCCAGATTGTTGACACAGATACCGACACGGATTCTGACTCCAGTGTCGATTACGATGATGCAAAGTTACAGCCAAAATTGGCAAAATCCATTCGATTTATGATTATGGCAATAAAAGATGTTTTGCACATCACAGAGGAACCCCCTGTCGCTGACAAGAGGGTACATATGTACAAGGGAAAGAAGCCTGAGGTAACCTTTCCCCCCTCACACGAGCTGAACGAGTTATGTGAAAAAGCTTGGGAGTCTCCAGATAAAAGACTGCAGATTTCCAAAAGGATTCTTATGGCGTATCCTTTCCCATCAACGGATAGGTTACGATGGGAATGCTCCCCTAGGGTGGACAAAGCATTAACACGCTTATCCAAGAAGGTAGCCCTCCCGTCCCAGGATACGGCTACCTTCAAAGAGTGTGCTGACCGCAAACAGGAGATTACCCTGAAGTCCATTTATACACATTCAGGTACCTTACTCAGACCGGCAATTGCGTCGGCCTGGGTGTGTAGTGCTGTAGCGGCATGGACAAATACCTTATCTGAGGGGATGGATAGCCTTGACAAGGATACTATTTTATTGACCCTGGGGCATATAAGAGATGCTGTCCTATATATGTGTGTATGCAAACTACAGGTGGTGCTGCAGGGCCCACACCCTTTTACTTGTCTTGTAGAGCAGCTCTGAAGCTGTTACAGTGCCCAGCTGCTGCAAGAAATCAGCTTGAATGCTTCAGGGGCTTGGGCATGGCCAACATGAGCCCCACACCGAAAGAGGGTGGGGGTGTTTAATGCAAACTTGGGGTTATACAAGCGCCGCAAAAGGCCGCCATGCCCTGCATGCCCCTTTTCTCTTTTCATATACAGATGAGGGTTCCAGCCAACTTTGGCCCACTGCTTGGATGACATCACCGTATGCAAATCCGTCTGCTGCAGACCTTCCCCCAGGAATGCTTGCAATAGTTGTTGCATATGGTTTAATGTCTGAGGGTGCTTCAGTATTAGGCAGCCTTCCGCCCTCCCATGTTCATCTGAAAAGATGTGGTCTCCCTGCAGTTGTTGTCCCCAGACGAGAGTTCCCTTGTGCTTCCTCAGTTAAATCTCCTTAACTTGACTGGGGTGTGCCCGAGCAGCCGCCCTCCCCAGCCCTATCCCAACACATACTTATCTTGCATATGAGATCTCTTGATCATGAAGATAGTTCTCACAGGTTGAGGTTCATCCTGGCCCCGCTCCCCGCTGGAGAGCGCTGATGGGGACAGCAGCGGGGCTTCAGCAGAAGGGTGAGTATGTGTGGCCAGAGACCTCCCTTCCCATGTGCAGGCCTGCAGAGTCTGCCACGCAGGATTGGGCATGTGGCACTCTCCCTCCCAGGGGCTCTTCCAGATGTAGCTCCTCAGCAGTATTTTTCCCGGGCTGCGCGGCGCTCTCCCCGACTGGCATCCGCCCTGGAACACTGCCTTCCTCAACGCAACATCAGCAGGGGGCCCTGGCCTCATCAACATCCCAGGTCTTTCTCATGTATGTATCATGTATGTGTGTGTGATATATGTATGAATCATATATGTTTGTGATATATATATATATATATATATGTATGTATCTATCTATCTATCGTATGTGTGTGTATATATATGTATCTATCATGTATGTATGTATGTATCTATCTTGTATGTATGTGTTCTATCTATCTATCTATCTATCTATCTATCTATCTATCGTGTGTGTGATATATGTATGTATCTATCATGTATGTGTTATATGTATGTATCACACCTTCCTCTATACATATACATACATACATACATACATACATACATACACACACCTATATCTGTACGTACACTGACATACACACACCAACATCTATAGATAAACACGCTGACCCCTAAACGTACACCAACGTACCCACACCTGCATCTATACCTACACATGCTGACACGTGGACGTACACCGGCTTACCCACATGTGAATCTATACATACATGTGCTGACACCTGGACATACACTGATGTACCCACACCTAACATCTATACATATACATGCTAACACCTGGACGTATACAGACGTACCCACATTTGCATCCATGCATATATAGATGTAGGTGTGTGTACGTCAGTGTACGTCCAGGTGTCAACGCGTATATGTATAGATGCAGGTGTGGGTACGTCTGTGTATGTCCAGGTGTCAGAATGTGTATGTATAGATGCAGGTGTGGGAACGTCAGTGTAGGTTCAGGTGTCAGCGCGTGTATGTATAGATGCAGGTGCTTGTATGTCCAGATGTCAGTGCATGTATGTATAGATGCAAGTGTGGGTACGTCGGTGTATGTCCATTTGTCAGCGCGTGTATATATAGATGCAGGTGCTTGTATGTTGGTGTATGTCCAGGTGTCAGCATGTGTATGTATAGATGCAGGTGTGGGAATGTTGGTGTATGTCCAGGTGTCAGGGCGTGTATGTATGGATATTAGGTGTGGGTACATCAGTGTATGTCCAGGTGTTAGCGCATGTATGTATAGATGTATATATACACACACATACGATAGATAGATAGATAGATAGATAGATAGATAGATAGATAGATAGATACATATTATAAGGGCACGGCCAGGTGTTAGCGCATGTATGTATAGATGCAGGATAATAATCACACAGCGTGCCCCCCACCAACCACAAACCTCCCCCACCCCCCTGTATGACATAAACACCGCTAATTCCACTTACACACAATAATTTCAGTTTGCGACCAGGAGCCGGCAATGTATGTGCACCCAAATGAAGCCACTGTACATGCCCTGCAGGCTGCTATGTACTGCAACAGGTGCAACAAATGTAAATGCCCTATCTTTAAAATGGGGCATATTTTACTAAATTAAAAAAACCTGTAACTTTCTGTAAAACCTTAACCCCAAAAGGCACTACACTAACATCGGGGTGTAGAGTTGGATCTTGATCCAAGGCACCAACAGGCTAAAGCTTTGACTGTTCCCAGGATGCCTTGCACCGCCTCCTCTACAACCCTGCCCAGTGGCGTAACTAGACCTTTGTGGGCCCCATAGCAAAATTCTGAATGGGCCCACCAGCACTCAACAAGAATGAGTGGCGTTTGGGGTCAGAAAAGTAGAGGGGAAGGGGTCTGACAGAGTAGGGGGCAGGACATGAATGAATAGAAATAGAATACTGAGAAACTGAGGTGTCCATTATATAAAGAAATACAGTATGTGTGTCTGTGTGTATATCACACACACACACATATAAGGGAAATTCAAATGCCCTCAATTATTGCGCCCATTACACTCTGGTTTAGGTGCACAAAGCACCTAAACCTGAATAAAGTAATGGGCGCGATCATGAAAAGACACCGTTTGGTTGCCCAAATGGGTCTCTTTGCACACATTTCAGCTTGTTTCCCCTGGGGGTAGCGAGCTGAAATAAACATGTCGCACCCGTTGGCAGCAACATTAGAATAGCTGCTGACGGGCACGATTGAGGGAGGAAAGGGACATTTGAATCCAGCCCATAGATGCAATGTGAATATGTAATTTGTACCTTCCTATCTTAAAATGTATAAAGTAGTGTTTACACTAGAGGTCTTTCCGAACCCCCTAATCCTAACATTGTAATTTGCTTTAGGGCGCACCTCCAATTAGTCTAGTGTTTCGTATTTTCACATTAAATACTTTCTTGCATTGGTTGGTTAAAGATTAGATCGTATATTTTTCTAGATATAGCTGTGCATAGTCTACAAGGCTACATGCTTCTCCCCTAACTAGAGATGTGCAGCGGGCATTTTTCGTGTTTCATGTTTTGGTTTTGGTTTCGGATCCGCAGTTGTGTTTTGGATACGGACGCGTTTTGGCAAAACCACCCTTTCGGGTTTTGTATTCGGGTGATTTTTTTTTAAAACCTCAAACAGCTAAAATCATAGAATTTGGGGGTAATTTTGATCCTATAGTATTAAGCTCAATAACCATAATTTCTACTCCTTTCCAGTCTATTCTGAACACCTCACACCTCCCAATATTATTTTTAGTCCTAAAATTTGCACCAAGGTCCCTGGATGACTAAGCTAAGCGACCCAAGTGGGCAGCACAAACACCTGGCCCATCTAGGAGTGGCACTGCAGTGTCAGACAGGATGGCACTTAAAAAAATAGCCCCAAACAGCACATGATGCAAAGATAAATAAAAAAAGAGGCGCAAGATGAAATTGTAGTGTGTCTCTCCTGCTCAGTGTCAGTTCTCAGTAGTATCCTCATCAGTGCTCAGTATCACTGCTCATTGTCTTGTGCTGCAATGTGGTGCTCAGTATACTAGAGTACATTACTAATAGTCCAGTGCTGCATCTTGCTGCTCAGTGTCAGTTCTAGTATCCTCATCAGTGCTCAGTATCACTGCTCACTGTCTTGTGCTGCATTGTGGTGCTCAGTATACTACAGAACATTACTAATAGTCCAGTGCTGCATCTGGCTGCTCAGTGTCAGTTCTAGTAATCTCATCAGTGCTCCGTATCACTGCTCATTGTCTTGTGGTGCTCAGTATACTACAGTACATTACTAATACTCCAGTGTCTTGTGCCGCATATGGCTGCTGTAGGGTGCTGTGGTAGTGTCCTGTCACTGTGCATATGTCATCATTCCAGTCACAGTGATATCTGGTATCTATCTAGTGGTATCTAATTCCAGACATTACCACCGTCTAATTCCAGATATATTACTGGCATATAATTCCACACATTAAGAAATGGAGAACAAAAAGGTGGAGAGTAAAATAGGGAAAGATCAAGATCCACTTCCACCTAGTGCTGAAGCTGCTGCCACTAGTCAAGGCAGAGACAATTCAATGCCATCAACATTATGTAATGATTATACGATACATTATATATCATATCATTGTATGGTTGTAAAATACAACTTAAAAACTTTAATGAATAAATACATAAAGTAGCTTTTATGTAACCTTTTTAAACCTATTAGCATAGACCGAATCTCATCGTGTGTATAGGCCTTTAGTTCAACAACAGCATGGGACCAGTTAGTGTGTTTTGACTAGAGATGAGCGGGTTCGGTTTCTCTGAATCCGAACCCGCCAGAACTTCATGTTTTTTTTCACGGGTCCGAGCGACTCGGATCTTCCCGCCTTGCTCGGTTAACCCGAGCGCGCCCGAACGTCATCATGACGCTGTCGGATTCTCGCGAGGCTCGGATTCTATCGCGAGACTCGGATTCTATATAAGGAGCCGCGCGTCGCCGCCATTTTCACACGTGCATTGAGATTGATAGGGAGAGGACGTGGCTGGCGTCCTCTCCGTTTAGAATTAGAATAGATTAGAGAGACACTTGATTTACTAATTTTGGGGAGCATTAGGAGTACTCAGTAGTGTACAGTGCAGAGTTTTGCTGATAGTGACCAGTGACCACCACTTTTATTTATAATCCGTTCTCTGCCTGAAAAAAGCGATACACAGCACACAGTGACTCAGTCACATACCATATCTGTGTGCACTGCTCAGGCTCAGGCCAGTGTGCTGCATCATCTATTATCTATATATAATATTATATATATCTGTCTGACTGCTCAGCTCACACAGCTTATAATTGTGGGGGAGACTGGGGAGCACTACTGCAGTGCCAGTTATAGGTTATAGCAGGAGCCAGGAGTACATAATATAATCCGTTCTCTGCCTGAAAAAAGCGATACACAGCACACAGTGACTCAGTCACATACCATATCTGTGTGCACTGCTCAGGCTCAGGCCAGTGTGCTGCATCATCTATTATCTATATATAATATTATATATATCTGTCTGACTGCTCAGCTCACACAGCTTATAATTGTGGGGGAGACTGGGGAGCACTACTGCAGTGCCAGTTATAGGTTATAGCAGGAGCCAGGAGTACATAATATATTATATAGTGAGTGACCACCAGACACACAGTGCAGTTTATTTAATATATCCGTTCTCTGCCTGAAAAAAGCGATACACACAGTGACTCAGTCAGTCACATACCATATCTGTGTGCACTGCTCAGGCTCAGGCCAGTGTGCTGCATCATCTATATATATTATATATCTGTCTGACTGCTCAGCTCACACAGCTTATAATTGTGGGGGAGACTGGGGAGCACTACTGCAGTGCCAGTTATAGGTTATAGCAGGAGCCAGGAGTACATAATATTATATTAAAATTAAACAGTGCACACTTTTGCTGCAGGAGTGCCACTGCCAGTGTGACTAGTGACCAGTGACCTGACCACCAGTATATAATATTAGTAGTATACTATCTCTTTATCAACCAGTCTATATTAGCAGCAGACACAGTACAGTGCGGTAGTTCACGGCTGTGGCTACCTCTGTGTCGGCACTCGGCAGCCCGTCCATAATTGTATATACCACCTAACCGTGGTTTTTTTTTCTTTCTTTATACATACATACTAGTTACGAGTATACTATCTCTTTATCAACCAGTCTATATATTAGCAGCAGACACAGTACAGTGCGGTAGTTCACGGCTGTGGCTACCTCTGTGTCGGCACTCGGCAGCCCGTCCATAATTGTATATACCACCTAACCGTGGTTTTTTTTTCTTTCTTTATACATACATACTAGTTACGAGTATACTATCTCTTTATCAACCAGTCTATATATTAGCAGCAGACACAGTACAGTGCGGTAGTTCACGGCTGTGGCTACCTCTGTGTCGGCACTCGGCAGCCCGTCCATAATTGTATATACCACCTAACCGTGGTTTTTTTTTCTTTCTTTATACATACATACTAGTTACGAGTATACTATCTCTTTATCAACCAGTCTATATATTAGCAGCAGACACAGTACAGTGCGGTAGTTCACGGCTGTGGCTACCTCTGTGTCGGCACTCGGCAGCCCGTCCATAATTGTATACTAGTATCCAATCCATCCATCTCCATTGTTTACCTGAGGTGCCTTTTAGTTGTGCCTATTAAAATATGGAGAACAAAAATGTTGAGGTTCCAAAATTAGGGAAAGATCAAGATCCACTTCCACCTCGTGCTGAAGCTGCTGCCACTAGTCATGGCCGAGACGATGAAATGCCAGCAACGTCGTCTGCCAAGGCCGATGCCCAATGGCATAGTACAGAGCATGTCAAAACCAAAACACCAAATATCAGTAAAAAAAGGACTCCAAAACCTAAAATAAAATTGTCGGAGGAGAAGCGTAAACTTGCCAATATGCCATTTACCACACGGAGTGGCAAGGAACGGCTGAGGCCCTGGCCTATGTTCATGGCTAGTGGTTCAGCTTCACATGAGGATGGAGGCACTCAGCCTCTCGCTAGAAAACTGAAAAGACTCAAGCTGGCAAAAGCACCGCAAAGAACTGTGCGTTCTTTGAAATCCCAAATCCACAAGGAGAGTCCAATTGTGTCGGTTGCGATGCCTGACCTTCCCAACACTGGACGTGAAGAGCATGCGCCTTCCACCATTTGCACGCCCCCTGCAAGTGCTGGAAGGAGCACCCGCAGTCCAGTTCCTGATAGTCAGATTGAAGATGTCAGTGTTGAAGTACACCAGGATGAGGAGGATATGGGTGTTGCTGGCGCTGGGGAGGAAATTGACCAGGAGGATTCTGATGGTGAGGTGGTTTGTTTAAGTCAGGCACCCGGGGAGACACCTGTTGTCCGTGGGAGGAATATGGCCGTTGACATGCCAGGTGAAAATACCAAAAAAATCAGCTCTTCGGTGTGGAGGTATTTCACCAGAAATGCGGACAACAGGTGTCAAGCCGTGTGTTCCCTTTGTCAAGCTGTAATAAGTAGGGGTAAGGACGTTAACCACCTCGGAACATCCTCCCTTATACGTCACCTGCAGCGCATTCATAATAAGTCAGTGACAAGTTCAAAAACTTTGGGTGACAGCGGAAGCAGTCCACTGACCAGTAAATCCCTTCCTCTTGTAACCAAGCTCACGCAAACCACCCCACCAACTCCCTCAGTGTCAATTTCCTCCTTCCCCAGGAATGCCAATAGTCCTGCAGGCCATGTCACTGGCAATTCTGACGAGTCCTCTCCTGCCTGGGATTCCTCCGATGCATCCTTGCGTGTAACGCCTACTGCTGCTGGCGCTGCTGTTGTTGCCGCTGGGAGTCGATGGTCATCCCAGAGGGGAAGTCGTAAGCCCACTTGTACTACTTCCAGTAAGCAATTGACTGTTCAACAGTCCTTTGCGAGGAAGATGAAATATCACAGCAGTCATCCTACTGCAAAGCGGATAACTGAGTCCTTGACAACTATGTTGGTGTTAGACGTGCGTCCGGTATCCGCCGTTAGTTCACAGGGAACTAGACAATTTATTGAGGCAGTGTGCCCCCGTTACCAAATACCATCTAGGTTCCACTTCTCTAGGCAGGCGATACCGAGAATGTACACGGACGTCAGAAAAAGACTCACCAGTGTCCTAAAAAATGCAGTTGTACCCAATGTCCACTTAACCACGGACATGTGGACAAGTGGAGCAGGGCAGGGTCAGGACTATATGACTGTGACAGCCCACTGGGTAGATGTATGGACTCCCGCCGCAAGAACAGCAGCGGCGGCACCAGTAGCAGCATCTCGCAAACGCCAACTCTTTCCTAGGCAGGCTACGCTTTGTATCACCGCTTTCCAGAATACGCACACAGCTGAAAACCTCTTACGGCAACTGAGGAAGATCATCGCGGAATGGCTTACCCCAATTGGACTCTCCTGTGGATTTGTGGCATCGGACAACGCCAGCAATATTGTGTGTGCATTAAATATGGGCAAATTCCAGCACGTCCCATGTTTTGCACATACCTTGAATTTGGTGGTGCAGAATTTTTTAAAAAACGACAGGGGCGTGCAAGAGATGCTGTCGGTGGCCAGAAAAATTGCGGGACACTTTCGGCGTACAGGCACCACGTACAGAAGACTGGAGCACCACCAAAAACTACTGAACCTGCCCTGCCATCATCTGAAGCAAGAAGTGGTAACGAGGTGGAATTCAACCCTCTATATGCTTCAGAGGTTGGAGGAGCAGCAAAAGGCCATTCAAGCCTATACAATTGAGCACGATATAGTAGGTGGAATGCACCTGTCTCAAGTGCAGTGGAGAATGATTTCAACGTTGTGCAAGGTTCTGATGCCCTTTGAACTTGCCACACGTGAAGTCAGTTCAGACACTGCCAGCCTGAGTCAGGTCATTCCCCTCATCAGGCTTTTGCAGAAGAAGCTGGAGGCATTGAAGGAGGAGCTAAAAGGGAGCGATTCCGCTAGGCATGTGGGACTTGTGGATGCAGCCCTTAATTCGCTTAACAAGGATTCACGGGTGGTCAATCTGTTGAAATCAGAGCACTACATTTTGGCCACCGTGCTCGATCCTAGATTTAAAGCCTACCTTGGATCTCTCTTTCCGGCAGACACAGGTCTGCTGGGGTTGAAAGACCTGCTGGTGACAAAATTGTCAAGTCAAGCGGAACGCGACCTGTCAACATCTCCTCCTTCACATTCTCCCGCAACTGGGGGTGCGAGGAAAAGGCTCAGAATTCCGAGCCCACCCGCTGGCGGTGATGCAGGGCAGTCTGGAGCGACTGCTGATGCTGACATCTGGTCCGGACTGAAGGACCTGACAACGATTACGGACATGTCGTCTACTGTCACTGCATATGATTCTCTCAACATTGATAGAATGGTGGAGGATTATATGAGTGACCGCATCCAAGTAGGCACGTCACACAGTCCGTACTTATACTGGCAGGAAAAAGAGGCAATTTGGAGGCCCTTGCACAAACTGGCTTTATTCTACCTAAGTTGCCCTCCCACAAGTGTGTACTCCGAAAGAGTGTTTAGTGCCGCCGCTCACCTTGTCAGCAATCGGCGTACGAGGTTACATCCAGAAAATGTGGAGAAGATGATGTTCATTAAAATGAATTATAATCAATTCCTCCGCGGAGACATTGACCAGCAGCAATTGCCTCCACAAAGTACACAGGGAGCTGAGATGGTGGATTCCAGTGGGGACGAATTGATAATCTGTGAGGAGGGGGATGTACACGGTGATATATCGGAGGGTGAAGATGAGGTGGACATCTTGCCTCTGTAGAGCCAGTTTGTGCAAGGAGAGATTAATTGCTTCTTTTTTGGGGGGGGTCCAAACCAACCCGTCATATCAGTCACAGTCGTGTGGCAGACCCTGTCACTGAAATGATGGGTTGGTTAAAGTGTGCATGTCCTGTTTTGTTTATACAACATAAGGGTGGGTGGGAGGGCCCAAGGACAATTCCATCTTGCACCTCTTTTTTCTTTTCTTTTTCTTTGCATCATGTGCTGATTGGGGAGAGTTTTTTGGAAGGGACATCCTGCGTGACACTGCAGTGCCACTCCTAGATGGGCCCGGTGTTTGTGTCGGCCACTAGGGTCGCTAATCTTACTCACACAGTCAGCTACCTCATTGCGCCTCTTTTTTTCTTTGCGTCATGTGCTGTTTGGGGAGGGTTTTTTGGAAGGGACATCCTGCGTGACACTGCAGTGCCACTCCTAGATGGGCCCGGTGTTTGTGTCGGCCACTAGGGTCGCTAATCTTACTCACACAGCTACCTCATTGCGCCTCTTTTTTTCTTTGCGTCATGTGCTGTTTGGGGAGGGTTTTTTGGAAGGGACATCCTGCGTGACACTGCAGTGCCACTCCTAGATGGGCCCGGTGTTTGTGTCGGCCACTAGGGTCGCTAATCTTACTCACACAGCTACCTCATTGCGCCTCTTTTTTTCTTTGCGTCATGTGCTGTTTGGGGAGGGTTTTTTGGAAGGGCCATCCTGCGTGACACTGCAGTGCCACTCCTAGATGGGCCCGGTGTTTGTGTCGGCCACTAGGGTCGCTAATCTTACTCACACAGCTACCTCATTGCGCCTCTTTTTTTCTTTGCGTCATGTGCTGTTTGGGGAGGGTTTTTTGGAAGGGACATCCTGCGTGACACTGCAGTGCCACTCCTAGATGGGCCCGGTGTTTGTGTCGGCCACTAGGGTCGCTTATCTTACTCACACAGCGACCTCGGTGCAAATTTTAGGACTAAAAATAATATTGTGAGGTGTGAGGTATTCAGAATAGACTGAAAATGAGTGTAAATTATGGTTTTTGAGGTTAATAATACTTTGGGATCAAAATGACCCCCAAATTCTATGATTTAAGCTGTTTTTTAGTGTTTTTGGAAAAAAACACCCGAATCCAAAACACACCCGAATCCGACAAAAAAAATTCGGTGAGGTTTTGCCAAAACGCGTTCGAACCCAAAACTCGGCCGCGGAACCGAACCCAAAACCAAAACACAAAACCCGAAAAATTTCAGGCGCTCATCTCTAGTTTTAACCACTGCACAGCACCTGGTGTTATATAGTAAGCACCACTATGGCATAGTATACAGCATTATGGGCCTGATATGAGTGTGACCAGCGGTGATGTGGAATGCAGTAGGAGGTGCTGTTTAGCAAGCACCACTTCTATATTCACCATGCAGTATATTGTGTGAATATAGAAGTGTTGGCTGTGTTATGTATTAGAGTAATTATTGCAGCTCCCAGCTAAAATTGCAACAATGTAATTTAGTGACAAGCTGCAGAGATTAACCCTTTCTGTGGCTGCTGCACAACCTCTATTCATATCGCTGAATTCAATTAGGGAGATGTTCTCACCCCGCGAGCAAGCGCAGGTATATGCCACACTTAAATGTATGGGTATGGTCTCCATAAAATGAGCGTAGCCTTGCAGGCAAAGACTACCTTACACCCTAGTTCTTGACCCTGCACCAACAGACCTCGGCCACCACAGGGAAAAAAGTACAGTAATTTCCACCATGTTAAGCCCCACACATTAATGCCCTTTGGGACATATTATGTCACACACCACAATATCTGTGATACACTATGCCCTACAGT
This sequence comes from Pseudophryne corroboree, assembly GCF_028390025.1. Lineage (NCBI taxonomy): Eukaryota > Metazoa > Chordata > Amphibia > Anura > Myobatrachidae > Pseudophryne > Pseudophryne corroboree. Next base: position 182,798 of record NW_026967699.1, on the reverse strand, counting down.
AAAGCTTCTAATTACTTTTACAAAAACTGCTCAACGCCAAGAGTTTCACGTGCTGGGTGTCATGCTCATTGCCAGGGGTTTCACTCTCTGGGTGTCATGCTCATTGCCAGGGGGAACGCAGTAGGAGGTGTTATATAGTAAGCACCACTATGGCATAGTATATAGCATTATATATATTGTGAGCACTGGTGATGTTGAGTGCAGTAGAGCTGCTGCTGGGTAATTACAATTTACTACAACCACCAATATATTCTGCTGCACTATATATATGCAAAGCTAATTCTGCTGGGTAATTACAATTGACTACAACCACCAATATATTCTGCTGCACTATATCTATATTTGCAAAGCTAATTCTGCTGGGTAATTACAATTGACTACAACCACCAATATATTCTGCTGCACTATATCTATATATGCAAAGCTAATTCTGCTGAGTAATTACAATTGACTACAACCACCAATATATTCTGCTGCACTATATCTATATATGCAAAGCTAATTCTGCTGGGTAATGTAAATTGAAACATTATTGCATAGTATGTGATTTTTAAGTACTTTTTTAAAGTTTTGAATGATAAAGACCCAGTTTAATCTTTGTGGAATGCCTGGTTGTTGTTTTTAAGGTAATTTATTGCCTGGCATTTGAGGGGGTGGGGTGTGGTTACAGATTTCAATTATTGGTTTCACTTGTAATAGTCTTCTACTTAAGTCCAATGGTGTAGGCTGTGCAAAGCCGTTTGGCTGTGCATTTATTGATCTACTGTAAGCATGCATTTTTATCAAAGCGTGATAAAATTGACACATAACAGCAGTGTTCAATCAGCATTAATTTATCTTCAGCTGATATCGATTGTGAATTGACGTTTCTTCTCTTCTTGTCACCTCCAGGTAATTACAATTGACTACAACCACCAATATATTCTGCTGCACTATATCTATATATGCAAAGCTAATTCTGCTGGGTAATGCAAATTGAAACATTATTGCATAGTATGTGATTTTGAAGTACTTTTTTAAAGTTTTGAATGATATAGACCCAGTTTAATCTTTGTGGAATGCCTGGTTGTTGTTTTTAAGGTAATTTATTGCCTGGCATTTGAGGGGGTGGGGTGTGGTTACAGATTTCAATTATTGGTTTCACTTGTAATAGTCTTCTACTTAAGTCCAATGGTGTAGGCTGTGCAAAGCCATTTGGCTGTGCATTTATTGATCTAAGCGTGCATTTTTATCAAAGCGTGATAAAATTGACACATAACAGCAGTGTTCAATCAGCGTTCAATCGAAGTGAAAAAGAAGGAAAACAGAAGCACACCAATCTAACAAAACAAAGAAAACTGAAGAACTAATAACAAATGTGAGTCACTTACTCCTCAGATCACTCACCTCCTGATTGTTGCATCTGATTACATAGCACAGAACTACCTTACTTGGACATTTCATAAACCATCCATTTCACCTACAAATGCCTGTATCTGTATTATTGTAATTTTGTTTTTTAAGCACAGCTGCACCAATGCAATTTTACCTGCAAACACTTAAAACATCTAACATAATTACCATTGCTTCTTAAACCTCTCACAATCCTTTCATTTCTTACACTCCAAATACATTTCTGCACCCACTTTATCTACGCTTTTGACTCATTTCATACTAAATCTACACCCCTTGAGCCTACACTGCTTTTCTCACCTGCATTTCTGCAATTCTTCTGCTCGGATTGCCTTACAGTCTCCTCTCCTACTTCCACTACTTCAACCTATTTACCTACTTAACACTATGTCAAGGTTTTCTTATACTCCCCACATCACTCAGTGTCTACCTAATAATGTATCTTTATCCTTCCCCACTAGTCTCCTCCACCTCCTCCTCTCTCCCCTCCTCTGTCTCCCCTCCATCCCTCTGTTTCCTTCCCCCACCTTTCCTGTTACCCCACTTTCATTCACCTCTGCCCCATGGTCCTGCTACCCCACAACTCAGCCCTGCTCCCTCTCTCCCTTCCCTGTCACCTCCCCACACCCCCATCCACATCACACTGACCTCCCTCCCTGCCCACCTCCTGCAGTTTCCCCTCCTAGCTCAGGCACCCGTACCATCACTACTCTCTCATCATCCCTGCCCTCAAAGTTAATCCCACCTCATCGCTACAGCAACCCTGAAAATCTAATTCACATCTCTCCCACAAACTCATACCCCCTATCCTGTGCCCTCTGGAATGCCAGATCTGTTTGTAACAAACTGGTCCCCACTCATGACCTTTTCATTTCCAACTCCCTACACCTACTAGCCATTACTGAAACTTGGATTACGCCCTCTGACACTACTTCTGCTGCTGCTCTCTCTGCTGGGGGCCTTACATTCACACACACACCCCGACCTGGGGGTCGCCATGGGGGTGGTGTTGGGGTCCTTTTACCTTCTAGTTACTCCTACCAACTCATACCACCAGAACCATCCCTTATATTCTCTACATTTGAGGACCACGCCATATGCCTCTTCCAACCAGTCCATCTTAGAGTAGCTGTCATTTACCGCCCCCCTGGTACTGCTTCCAAATTCATCGACAACTTTGCTTCCTGGCTTCCTCACTTCTGACATTCCCACCATTATCCTGGGCGATTTCAACATCCCTATTGACATCCCCACACAATCCCCTGCCTCTAAACTCCTTAACCTCACCTCTTCACTTGGTCTCTCCCAGTGGACCTCCTCACCCTCCCATGTGAATGGGAGCTCACTGGATCTGGTCTTCACTCACCGCTGTGATATTTCTGATTTTTCCAACTCCCCATTTCCCCTCTCTGACCACCACCTGCTCTCCTTCAACCTATCTCTCTCGACTTCCCCATCTCTACCTCCTAAGGCTACCATCACTAAGCGTAACATTGAAGCTATTGACACCACATTCCTTTCCTCCCTGTTTGACTCACTTCTCTCTCCTATTCTCTCTCTCTCATGCCCTGAGCAAGCCACTTCCACATACAATGCTTCCCTTACTTCTGCTCTTGACTCTGTTGCTCCACCAACCACTATTCACCCTTGCAAATTAACACCTCAACCCTGGCACACCAAATGCACCAGATATCTGCAAAAATGCTCATGTACTGCTGAGTGACACTGGAGGAAATCACGCTCTAAGGCAGACTTCCTCCATTTCAAACTTATGCTCTCATCCTTCAGTGCTGCCCTTTCTCTTGCTAAACAGTCATACTTCAAGAACCTCATCTCCTCCCAGTCTTCCAACCCCCGGCGCCTCTTTGCCACTCTCAACTCACTCCTCTGCCCACCTCCACCTCGTCTCCCTTCCTCACTCTCTGCTCTTGACTTTGCCACTTACTTCACATCCAAAATTGACTCCATACGTCAGGACATCACATCACACCAGACTATCAGTAACCAGCCTTCTCCCATCCCTTACCAACCCTCCCCATCCCTCGTACCAACTCTGTCATCTTTCTCCCATGCATCTGGAGAGGAAGTCATGGCCCTCATTCGTTCCTGTCCCCTCACCACCTCCCCACTTGACCCTATCCCCTCCCGCCTCCTTTGCCACCTCTCTTCTTCTGCTTGTTCCCATCTTTCCCACCTTCTCAATCTCTCCCTCTCATCAGGCACTGTCCCCTCTGCCTTCAAGCACGCTCTCATCTCTCCTATTCTTAAAAAACCTACCCTTGATCCAAACACTCTCTCCAACTACCGACCCATCTCTCTCCTCCCTTTTGCCTCCAAACTCCTTGAGCGTATTGTCTACAACCGCCTTACTTCCTTTCTTTCCTCACACTCACTGCTTGACCCATTCCAGTCTGGCTTCCGTCCTCTCCACTCCACTGAAACTGCCCTTACAAAAGTATGCAATGACCTCCATGCTGCTAAATCTAAGAGACACTACTCTCTACTTATTCTACTTGATCTCTCTGCTGCTTTTGACACTGTGGACCATCCTCTCCTACTGCAAATCCTTCACTCCATTGGTCTGCGTAACACTGCCCTCTCTTGGTTGTCGTCCTACCTTTCTGACCGTTCATTCTCTGTCTCCTCTCATGACTCCACCTCCCCCTCACTTCCACTAACTGTAGGGGTACCCCAAGGTTCTGTCCTTGGTCCTCTTCTCTTCTCTCTCTATACGTCCTCACTAGGTAAGCTCATTAGTTCTTTTGGTTTCCAATATCATCTCTATGCTGATGACACTCAAATCTATCTTTCCTCTCCAGACCTCTCCCCTACTCTCCTCACTCGTATCTCCAACTGTCTCTCTGCTATCTCTTCCTGGATGTCCCAGCGCTTTCTTAAACTTAACATGTCTAAGACCGAGCTGATCATCTTCCCTCCCTCCCGCATTATCTCACCTCCTACAATCGCACTACTATCTCCTCTACCCCCAAGCGCGCTGTCTTGGAGTAATCCTTGACTCCTCCCTCTCCTTCAAACCACACATTCAGCACCTCTCACAAACCTGCCGTTTTCATCTAAAAAATATTTCCAGGATCAGACCCTTTCTGACCCAGGATGCTACTAAGACTCTTATCCACTCACTGGTCATCTCCAGACTGGACTGCTGTAATCTCTTCCTGACTGGCATTCCTGACAAATACCTCTCTCCACTCCAATCTATCCTCAATGCTGCTGCCCGGCTCATTTTCCTCACCAAACGCACTACGTCCACCTCTCCTCTCTTACTAGTCCTTCACTGGCTCCCCTTCCCTTTCAGAATCCATTTCAAGCTTCTCACACTTGCTTACAAAGCCCTCACCCACTCCTCTCCCATCTACATCTCTGATCTTATCTCGCTTTACACTCCCACCCGTCCTCTTCGCTCTGCTAATGCACACCGACTCTCCTGCCTACGGATTACTTCCTCCCACTCCTACCTCCAAGATTTTTCACGTGCTGCACCACTTCTCTGGAATTCCCTACCTCTCCCCCTCAGACTCTCCACCTCTCTACAAAGCTTCAAACGGGCTCTCAAGACCCACTTCTTCACCAAACCCAGCCAAATCTCATCCTAAACCTCTGTTCCATGCTCTCTATGTACCCCATCTGTCTCACCCCTGTCTGTCTACCCCTCCCTTTTAGAATGTAAGCTCTCACGAGCAGGGCCCTCTTCCCTCATGTGCTTACTCTTTTCTTACTTTAATAATCTTCAGCTGCACCAAATCCAGCAGTCTTCTGCCACCTGATACTTATTCCAGTGTCATCTGCTGATGTAGCTATGTTTATTTACCCTGTACTTGTCCTATATTGTCGTCAACTGTAAGTTGCTGTTTTCCTGTTTGATTATTTGTTTATGTACTCTGTAATTGGGCACTGCGGAACCCTTGTGGCGCCATATAAATAAAGGATAATAATAATAATAAATAATATAATATATAGCAGTACGGTACAGTAGGCCACTGCTCTACCTACCTCTGTGTCGTCAAGTATACTATCCATCCATACCTGTGGTGCATTTTAGAAAAAAACATGTCTCGGCAGAGCAATCTATAAATCCATCATTTTTCAGACAGCAACAGTGGGTATTGTAATAGTCACCCAATCCATCACTTTTATAGGGTTACATGCACCCACATGCTACAGCCTGTCTCAATAATTTTACTGTCACGCTGTGTGTGTTTGTGTTTTTATTTGGGTATTTTTTGTTGTTGTAGAACTACAGGTACCAGCAAGCCCGTTATTTCCCCGCCTGCTGGTACTTGAGGTTCTCCAAGTACCAGCAAGCGGGGGAGGCTTGCTGGGCCTTGTAGTTCCACAACGAAAAAACAATATTCTTTTTTTACACACATGGCTATCAGCCCGGCACCCACCACCCAGGGGTGCTGGGGACAGCCTCGGGCTTCACCCCTGGCCCTTGGGTGCCTCGAGGGGAGGAACCTCTTGATTTAAGGGGTCCCCACTCCTCCAGGGAACCCCGGCCAGGGGTGACTAGTTGGAGGGGTAATGCCAGGGCCGCAGGGACCTACATAAAAGTATCCCCCGGCTGTGGCATTATCTCTCTGGCTAGTGGAGCCCGGTGCTGGTTTTAAAAATATGGGGGACCCCTACATCTATTGTCCCACGTATTTTTGGAACCTGGACCGGTCTAAGAGCCCGGTGCTAGTTGTCTAAATACGGGGAACCCCTGTCCAATTTTTCCCCCAGTATTTAAATAACCAGGACCGGCTCAAAGAGCCCGAGGCTGGTTATACTAAGGAGGGGGGACCTCACGCATTTTTTTTTAACCCATTCAGACCCTTCTCCTTTAAGTTAATGGAAGCCCTGGACAACAAAATTGCATTCATGTCCTCCTCCCTCACCCTTCCCAGTCCCAAACACTCATTTTTTTTTCTTTAAAAATTTATAATATATAACGAGAACAATGAGCAAGCAGGCAGCGGGCATTGGCGGCATCGGACTGAGATAGAAATTAGTGGTGGAGGGCTGGGTCAGTTGATTGTGGGCGAGTTTGTAAGCCATTGGCGGTGGCAGCGGGTATCGGCTCAGAGGCAGTAGCGGGCATTGGCTAAGGGTCATCGGCAGGATTCGGCGGACATTATGGCTGTAGTGCCTCACTAGCCACTGACCTCACCGCACGCCACTGTGGGACAGATGTAACATGCAGAGAGAGGTAGATTTGGGAGGGGGAATGTCCTAGCATAACTGTTAATTGCAGTGTAATACTGTAATTCAGCTGTGCAGCATTTGTGGCTAAATGTCAAAGAAGCCAGTATTTACCCTGCATGCAAAACAATAAATGTATTTGAACATACCTCCCAACTATCCCAATTTTTGCAGGACAGTCACTTTTTTGGGGAATGTCCAGCTAACCCAAACAACCCCCCCCCCCCCTTCCCATGGGGAATGGGGGGGGGGGGGTGGAAGGCTCCCTGTAGCTTGTTGCTCTGCAAATATGCACATTGTGGGTAATTCAGACCTGATTGCTAGGGTGTGTTTTTTGCATCCCTGTAATCAGGTAGTTGCCGCCTACAGCGGAAGAGAAAATTTGCTGTGCAGGTGTGTGATCACATGTGCACAAGAGCTGCACAGCTCAGCACTTACTCAGCCATTGAGGTGACGTCACAAATCCTCCCACAAAACGCCGGGTCCCTCCAGTGTTTTTCCGGACACTCCCTAGAAACATTCAGTTGCCACCCACACAAACACCCTCTTCTTGTCAATCTTCTTGTGATCTCCGGACCGTCGCACTTACGCATTGTGGCGCATACGCATGTGCAGTGCAGACCAGATTGCCCGCTGGGTGAAAATAAATTGAAGCGATCTGGTCTGAATAAGCCTCAATGTCTATTCACGGGAGACAGAGGGGCTGGGGCATGGCCAGCAGCTCACAGAGCACCTATAATGACAAAAATGGGAGACATGGCTCATGATCGCGATATACCTGCGAAGGTACGCCCTCTACTGATTGACAGGCAGAGGCATTCGCATTTTCTGCGGGGCACCCGGAGAAAATGTAGGCACACGCACAGGATGGACCCTGCGTATATGCCCCCATCCTCTTCATAGTTTTTGCGGTTGGAACGCGTATTACGATCCAAACTGAATTAGGCCCTATGTCTTATATACACGAGCAGTGTGAAAACATCAATCGATGGGGGTAATTCCAAGATGATCGCAGCAGGAATTTTGTTAGCAGTTGGGCAAAACCATGTGTACTGCAGGGGAGGCAGATATAACGTGCAGAAAGAGTTAGATTTGGGTGAGTTATTTTGTTTCTGTGCAGGGTAAATACTGACTGCTTTATTTTTACACTGCAAATTAGATTGCAGATTGAACACACCACACCCAAATCTAACTCTCTCTGCACATGTTAAATCTGCCTTCCCTGCAGTGCACATAGGTGGTCATTCCGAGTTGTTCGCTCTGTAATTTTCTTCGCATCGCAGCGATTTTCCGCTTAATGCGCATGCGCAATGTTCACACTGCGACTGCGCCAAGTAAATTTGCTATGCAGTTAGGAATATTACTCACGGTTTTTTCATCGTTCTGGTGATCGTAATGTGATTGACAGGAAGTGGGTGTTTCTGGGCGGAAACAGGCCGCTTTATGGGCGTGTGGGAAAAAATGCTACCGTTTCTGGGAAAAACGCGGGAGTGGCTGGAGAAACGGAGGAGTGTCTGGGCGAATGCTGGGTGTGTTTGTGACGTCAAACCAGGAACGACAAGCACTGAACTGATCGCACTGGCAGAGTAAGTCTCGAGCTACTCAGAAACTGCACAGAGATGTCTTATCGCAATATTGCAAATCTTTCGTTCGCAATTTTAAGATGCTAAGATTCACTCCCAGTAGGCGGCAGCTTAGCGTGTGCAATGCTGCTAAAAGCAGCTTGCGAGCGAACAACTCGGAATGAGGGCCATGGGGGGTAATTCTGAGTTGATCGCAGCAGGATTTTTGTTAGCAGTTGGGCAAAACCATGTGCACTGCATTTACGAACAGATGATTTTTTTATATACATTTTAAAATGTTAGTAAATGTGTGTGTGTTTTTCAACCTGTAAGCCCAACATCGATTAAGATCGATCTTAAATAGACCCCTGGGTTTTAAGGATAACCATGGTTGAGTCCAATGGTTAATTCACATTGACCGAAGTTCTAATTAAGTCACCTGTGCTCAAGCATGATATCCTTAAAATCTGGATTGCAATGACAGCATTTTGGAACTATGCCTAAGGGTTTAATTTTTACATTTATCCACTGACAATAAATCTACCTACAATATCCCTGTAACTGTTATGATTACAGTATTTCACTAAATAATTTAATTTGCTGAACCTTCTGTAAAAAGAAATATTAAGCTGCTGTAATTCCCAGATGCAGCAAATTTGTTAGCTAGTGGGCAAAACCATGTGCACTGCAGGGATGGGGGGGGGGGGGGGCAGATATAACATTTGCAGAGAGATTTAGGTGGGTTATATTGTTTGTGTGCAGGGTAAATACTGGCTGTTTTGTTTTTACACTGCAATTTAGATTTCAGTTTGAACACACCGCACCAAAATCTAACTCTCTCTGCACATATTATACACCCCCCCCCCCACCCCTGCAGTGTACATGGTTTTAGCTAATAAATTTGCTGCTGTGATCAGATCTGAGTTAAGCCCTATGTATTTGGCACTGGCAAAGGGTTAGAGGCCTTGCTGTAGAGCTCACACCTTTCTTATCATGCATTGTAATATTTCCTATGTCCTGATGTTGTGCTCTCTGCTCCATCCAAGTAAACAGCAATGTAGCATGGCTATCAAAGAGCGTGAAGTTTGCAGATTTCCTGGGATTAATGCTAAGGAATGCTATTCCAGAGGCTGCTGCTTTAATTCAAGTGTCACTGGGGTTAAATGGTGTTTTTACCTTAAAAACACAGGTAGAGTATATAGTACAGTGGTAAAGTGGGAGCATGTAGTGCTATTGATTACAGATTTGATGGAGCTTAAACATGGATAAGGTCCATGGCTCTAAGAGTTTATCTTGTGTATCCTTTATTCTTAGTCATGGTCAGATAAGATTAGAAAATACCATTTAAGTGGAAATTTCCTGTTAGCTGTTTTTCAGTTTGCTCAACTGTCTGATTAACTGGTCCTAAAAAAGGACCAAAGGAGCTAAATTGCCCTGTGATCTAGCTAAATTGCCCCAGTAAAAAAAAAAAAAAAAACTAAGCTGCTGTAATTCCTGGATGTTTCCTTACTGCATCAACAGGAAGTGACAAGAAACAATGTAATGTGGAACCGTACAGCAGAAGGGATTGCGGCTACCCCACAATAAGTGCAGCGGAATGTAAGAAGAGGAATTGTTGCTTTGACTGCAGCATTCCCGGGGTTAACTGGTGTTTCTTCAAGTCACAAGGTATGGAGCTGCTGTATAGTTACTCGCAAGTCAGTAGTTGTATGATGCTCACACCTGTTAAGCTGGATACACACAGAATGCCCTACACAGGGGGTGAAATGAGCGCCCCCCCCCACCCCCCGTACGCTCAGCACACATCACGCTGTGCTGAGCGGGGGGAGAGATGTGTGCTGAGCAGTTCGCTCAGCACACATCTCTCCCCAAAATCAGGCCGTGAATACGGACCTTAAAACTGGATCCACACTTAGATTATCTGTCCAATTTTTTTTTCTAGTTGAAACAAAATTATGCTAATATGTGGCAGCAAATGACAATTGACCATTTGCTCACAAACACTGGAAAACATCCAAAAATGGTCATTTAGATAAATTGGTTAAATCCATTTCATTTAGCTAATTTATCCAAACTACCTTTATTGTATCTTTGTGGGTGAATGATGTGTGGGTCAGTGTTGAGGGTGGTGGAGGAGATGGGTAATAGGCACAGCAGGGTGTGGACAGTCAAATAGTGTGCTTAGAGGTTCAGAGTCATTGTATGAGACTCTGGCAACAGTGACTTGATGAGTCTGGTGTCCATAGGGTGGGACGCATTAACCTTTTTATGCTATTGAAATAGTTCTCCTCCTGACCGACGCAGTTCCTTGCTCCGAGGTTGGTGTATTGTCCTGTTGCAGCGCCTCTCCACTGTGGTCACAGTGAGCTGTGTGGTGTTGCTGGCGCATGCCAATCTCCCCCCAACCTCCCTCTTGCATTTCAGACCTACGTACGCATGATGGGATCTTGTATGATATGCGCGTGTGCTGTAGAGATGAAAGTGGGGGTGAGGAGGCAGATCGTGAGATGGGGAAACTTTGTGGACTGTTAGCGAAGGGGAGCACTGGGCAATCTGAGTTGCAAAGAGGGCAGCAGAAGAGGTTATTGCATGTGCACTGGTGACAGGTCCATCATTGGTGGCCAGCCTCAGTGGTAAAGGGGTACATGAGCTAGTGTCCCTTGGCCAGCCATGTACCATGGCCACCTCCCTACATCCTATATATTCTCCCTGATCTGTCACTTTGTTACGGTCTGCTGCTGGCACTGGTGTATCGTCCTGCAGTTGCCGTCTCCGCCCATTGCTGTGACTTCCCCCAGAGTTAGCCACACAGAGTGACAGATCTGGGAAAATATATAGGAGATCATTACTTTCACTTGCAGCCTACCTTATTTTTTGCAGCCTAGCATGCTCCTGACCCCTTCTCTCACTAATACTTATACAACATTCATGAACTTATCTTAAGGTTTCTTTATTATTCAGTCACACTGTCTTGGATCCAAACCATTTCCTGTGGCATTGCAGTCAAACAATTGAGCTATTTACCCTTGCATAGAAAGGTATAATCTAAGCTAGAGAATTCTATTTGGAGCTCACCTTGTACTTTGTGAAGAAATAATCAGCTTTGTGGCTGAGCAGATATATGGAGTGTGTGGCTGCACACTGCATTGATCTGCTGAGTTGCAATGCTAATAATTTTTTTTTTTGCAAAGTACCAATAGCTTCATTGTGAAGGTGGAAAGAAGGGTATTACGGCATGGAATGTACAAACTGCGAGACCCTGCTGGTAGCGCCTTTGTCTATTTAGTAGGAAGGGCACGTAACAGCCGGGGGGCAATGGAGGAAGCCCCTTTAGGGCTGGAGCCCGGCGGCAACTGACTCCGTTGTCTCTGGCAGTTCCGCCCCTGGACTAGAGGAATGGTCAAGAACATGGCAACATTTAATGCCAAAAAATGCAAAATCATACACGTCTCAAAAATGCAAAGGCTAACTATAATATTAAGGGCATTATAATGGCAAGAGGAAAGCTATCTAAGTATTACTATTTCAGGTGAGCAATGTAACAAAGCAATAGGAAAGGCAAGTCAGATGCTTGTTTGCATAGGTTAAAGAACCAGTAGCAGAAAAAAGTAATACAGGTTGAGTATCCCATATCCAAATATTCCGAAATACGGAATATTCCGAAATACGGACTTTTTTGAGTGAGACTGAGATAGTGAAACCTTTGTGTTTTGATGGCTCAGTGTACACAAACTTTGTTTAATACTCAAGTTATTAAAAATGTTGTATTAAATGAACTTCAGACTGTGTGTATAAGGTGTATATGAAACAAATGAATTCTGTGAATGTACACACACTTTGTTTAATGCACAAAGTTATAAAAAATATTGGCTAAAATGACCTTCAGGCTGTGTGTATAAGGTGTATATGAAACATAAATGCCTTCTGTGCTTAGATTTAGGTCCCATCACCATAATATCTCGTTATGGTATGCAATTATTCCAAAATACAGAAAAATCCGATATCCAAAATTCCTCTGGTCCCAAGCATTTTGGATAAGGGATACTCAACCTGTAATGCCACTGTATAGGTCCTTGGTACAGCCACATTTAGAATCCTGTGTTCAGTTCCAGAAGCCATATCTCCAGAAGGCTGTAAATACATTAGGGCAACTAAAATTGTGCATGGCCTACATCACAAAACTTACCTGGAAATACTAAAAAATGTTGATGTGTATAGTTTGGAGAAGGGAAGAGGGAACATACAGTAATAGAAACATTTAAATATATAGGGAGGAATGTAATAGGGTGTGAGAATCAGAAAGTGAGAGATTTTGTGTTTTTTCCTGTTGTTTTTTTTTGTTTTTGTTTGATTGTTTGTTTTTAAAGTGGCAATCCTTTACATGGCAAAACCAGGTTGATATTTGCCATGTAAAGGATTGCCACCGTGGGCATGTGTAGAAGGGGCACTGCTACTGTTGGCATTATGTGTGTAAGCTGCACTGATATGGTGGTTATGTGTATAAAGGGCACTGCGACTGTGGGTATTATTATTATTATTATTATTATTATTACATGCGGTGTAATGACAATAAGATAGTGCTACTGTGTGGCGTATTTTGATTTGGGGTGCTATTGTGTGGCCATGCCCCTTCCTTGTGATACCACACCTTCTTTTTTTAAGGAGCGCACTGTCCCTTTATTAAGTATTGGAGAGAGGGCCCAAATTAATAGTTTGCAGGGAGGCGCCAAACACCCTAGCACTGGCCCTTTGGTAGGGGACAGGATTTGCTTCTGCTTGTGCACATATGTTATGATTGCCAGCCAACAGCACTGGTTTTGCCTATAACACTAACTATAAATATTTTGAATTGGTCCTGGACCACCAATCCAAGGCACCCCTGCAAGTGTCCTGAGGCACCCCAGGGTGCAGTTTGAGAACCACTGGTCTAGTGAGTACCCAGGATAATTATTGTAGCTGGTCTGCGGGTAACAGCTCTCAGATCAACTTCTAGAAAAAATGCAGCAATGTAATTTGAGTGACAAACTGCAGAGATGAACCCTTTCTGTGACTGCTGCACAGGGATCACACAAACTTTATTCATAGGGCTGACTTCACTTAGGGGAGATGTTCTCACCCCGCAAAGAAGTGCGAGTATATACCGCACTTACGGTACCATTGGATTTACAGATATTTTCTTGCAATACACTCTGGGGGTCATTCTGAGTTGATTGCTCGCTAGCAGTTTTTAGCAGCCATGCAAACGCATTGTCGCTGCCCACTGGAGAGTGTATATTCACTTTGGAGAAGTGCGAACACTTGAGCAGCAGAGCGCCTGCAAAATCGTTTCAAAATAAGACCAGCACTGTAGTTACACTTCGTGTGCGTTGATTCTAACAACCGAGGGACGGCTTTTGATGTCACACACCCATCCAGCGAATGCCCAGCCACGTCTGCATTTCTTCTGCCACGCCTGCATTTTTCCAAGCACTCCCTGAAAACGGTCAGTTGACACCCAGAAACGCCCTCTTTCTGTCAATCTCCTTGTGGCCTGTTCTGTGATTGGAAAAATCGCTAGAACTAGTGCAAAACCACAATGGACTTTGTACCCGTACGATGCGCATGCACATTACGGAGCATGCGCATGCACAGATTAGCCATTTTTTTTCAACTGATTGCTACGCAGCGAACAACGGCAGCATGCGATCAACTCGGAATGACCCCCTATATACATAGAAACATGGATTTTTACTGCAGGAATTATGGTTAGTTTAGGGGTATCGGTTAGGGTCAACAGAGGTGTAGCTAGGGGTCCAAGCGCCCCTGGCAAAGTAAGGGACTGGCGCCCCCCCTTTCGATAAAGCATTGCAGTCCATTGGCGGTTACCATGTTGGAGCCACAGCAACTGACCCCCTCCCCCACACGCTGCCCTACATCATCGGCTGGGATTCACTGTTGGTGTGAAGCCACTGGGAACAGTCTGGTAGCATTAGCAGCAGTCTGTGTCATAGATAGGGAAGGCAGAAGGTTAACTAGCTAATAGCAGTCTGTTGGCAGCAGAGGCTGGGCGGGGGGCTGAGAATGAGCCAACGCTGATCAGTGTCCAGTCTGCTCAGACAAAAATATTTTGTGATCAGGGCTGGTTCTAGACCAAAGGAGCCAATGGCAAAAATTTCCTTTGGCACCCCCCCCCCCACACACATACACACACACACACACACACACACACACACACACACACCAAAAAAGAACATATCCCAGTTTAACATAACGCTATGTGGTGCAAGGTGTGGAGCTGGTCACTTGTATCAGACCTCTGACATTTGCCTTTTCACCCATATTGCATACTTTTTCTTGCAGGTTGTGTCTTAATTCAAGAAGTGTTCTAAGTACTTCAGCTTAGTATCTTTACTGACCCCTCTTTACCCCACAAAAAAATGGAGCCTTTGACTCGGACCGTCAGTGAGGCCGGCAGGTGGTTTTCATACTGGGCTATCCAGCTCTTCGGTGGCGGTGGCAGGGACATTCAGAAAAGGGCTAGCACAGCAAAATGCATAATAATGGCAATACAGTATGGACCACAGGGACTGGACAAAGTGATGGGGTAAAAGGAGGGGGGAGGGTTTAGTTGGCCTGTTAATTGTTTTCCTGCTTAAATTGAGCAGTTGGTGGATACACTTTAAAAAGCAATATTGGCACTGTGGCCCCATTATTTCTGTTCTTAATACTTGGAGCCCTGAACAAGTGTCCCCTTTGTCCCCCCTGTCACTGGGCCTGTTCAGGCGTTACCTATGGAGAAGCTGCGACATGACATCCTAGGACACGATACTGCACCATGCATCACCATTATATTTCAGTGTGCCTTGTCAATATTTAAATCTTGTTCTGTGTGACGTGAGTTGTAAATGGTTGAAAATCTCTGTGCTACAGTATCGTCACCATGTAGTTATAACAACACCGCAAAACCACCAAAAGACGTGTTTTGGTAGAGGGACTGCTGGAGGGGCCCATTGGGGCCCCCAGTTTGCTACCCCACCCCAGTATACCTGTGCTGTAGCCAGTGGAAGGGGCACTATCTTCCCGGTGATCTCTTCGGGAAGATGGTGCCGCACATAGAAAGCAAAGACTCTGGCTGCACTCTCCTGCCCTCGCTCTAAGCAAGGTGATCGGGCCACAAAAGGACCCCTGTCGGACCTCGGCCTGTGGGCCACAAAAGGATGCATTGGGGGCGGCATGCGGCCCATGGGTTTGACACCCCTGCCCTAGAGTATCAAAATTTGTTTCACGGCACCCCTAGGCCAAAGTTTTTTTTATTGAGAAATTCAGAAAAAAATATAAAATTAAGTAAATTGTGTTTATAGCATGTCATCCTCAGGTTCAGTTATGTTGTGAGGGAATGGTTTTGCCAATTTAATAAAGTATAAATAATTTTAATTGGTCCTGGACCACCAAACTATGCTACCAGTGCAAGAACCCCAGTTTGGAAACTACTGCCATAAAATAAACATTTTTTGTTTTTTTTAAACTACATGTAATACACCTTAGATCTCAGTTCCTAAAAGGTTTTAAACCCTTGCATACAGTAAACTACACATATTTAAAAATCCTACACCGGGCACAAGTGCTCACGGGCCAATTTCATGGCAGTCTCGGATAGGAGGGCATTGTGGATTCACCAAGGGAATGCTGATGCTGACTCCAAGAAGAAAGGGAGTCTCTTCCCTATGAAGGTGAAGCCTTGTTTGGCGACGGCCTAGTTAATTTGATCTCGGCAGCTCCCGCAGGTAAGTCATCCTTCTTGCCCTATGTTCCCTCTCAACGGATGAAGACGCATCATTATCTGACGCAGTCATTTCGGCCCAATAGATATGCAAGAAGTTAAGATTCCCCTTTCTTTGCAGGTAGAGGAAGGAAAAGAGGGAAGAGGTCTGTAGCCTCTTCAAGATCGCAGGAGCAGAGATCGTCCTCTGCTTCTGCCAAATCCACTGCATGACGCTGGGGCTCTCTTGCAGGAGCCCGCACCAGTGGGGGCACGTCTAAAACTCTTCAGTCAGTTCTAGATTCATTCGGACCTGGACTCGTGGGTTTTACAAATAGTGTCCCAAGGGTACAAACTGGGGTTTCAAGACGTTCCCCCTCACCGATTGTTCAAATCAGCCTTAGTCAGCAGGGAGAAGGTTTTTATTCAAGCCTCTTCGTGGTCCCGAAGCCGGACGGCTCAGTCAGACCAATCTTAAATCTGAAATCCCTTAATTTCTACCTAAAGAAATTCAATTTCAAGATGGAATCTCTCAGGGTAGTGATCTCCAGTCCGGGGGATAAAGGAGATTTCATGGTTTTGGTAGACATAAAGGATGCCTACTTATATGTTCCCATTTAGCCACTGCATCAAGCTACCTGAGGTTTGCAATTCAGGATTGTCATTACCAATTTCAGACGTTGCCGTTTGGTCTGTCCACGGCTCCGAGGATTTTCACCAGGGTGATGGCGGAAATGATGGTCCTCCTTCGCAAGCAAGGAGTCACAATTATCCCGTACTTGGATGATCTCCTGATAAAGGCGAGATCCAGGGACCAGTTGGTGC
This sequence comes from Pseudophryne corroboree, assembly GCF_028390025.1. NCBI lineage: Eukaryota > Metazoa > Chordata > Amphibia > Anura > Myobatrachidae > Pseudophryne > Pseudophryne corroboree. Next base: position 166,079 of record NW_026967699.1, on the reverse strand, counting down.
AAAACATCTACTCTCCCTGACAGTTCTTCAACAACATGGTTGGCTCCTAAACTTGCCAAAATCGCAGTTGGTCCCAATGACGCGGTTGTTGTTTTTGGGAGTGATACTGGACACAGAAGAGGTTTTCTTCTAGTGGAAAGGCTCTGGAGATCCAGAGTCTGGTCAAACAAATTCTGAAACCAGCAAGAGTGTTAATCCATCAATGCATTCAGTTGCTGGGGAAGATGGTCGCGGCCTACGAGGCCATTCAGTTTGGCAGGTTCCATGCCAGAGTGTTCCAGTTGGACCTGTTGGACAAGTGGTCCGGATCCCACCTACACATGCACCGGAGGATAATCCTGTCTTCCAAGACCAGAATCTCACTCCATTGGTGGCTGCACAGTTCTCACCACCTAGAGGGGCGATGGTTCGGGATCCAGGACGGGATCCTAGGGACCACGGATGCAACCCTCCGAGGCTGGAGAGCAGTCACACAGGGGGAAAACATCCAAGGAAGATGGTCAAGTCTTCCTTGGATGTTTTCATCTCCACATAAATGTTCTGGAGTTAAGGGCCATTTAATAACTGCAGACACAGTACGCACTGGGACGGGTGCCCAGCATCCTCTACGGACTAAGAGAAAAGGATTTACCGGTAGGTATTAAAATCCTATTTTCTCTAACGTCCTAGAGGATGCTGGGGACTCCGTAAGGACCATGGGGATAGACGGGCTCCGCAGGAGACATGGGCACTTTAAGAAAGACTTTAGTTCTGGGTGTGCACTGGCTCCTCCCTCTATGCCCCTCCTCCAGACCTCAGTTTGATACTGTACCCAGTGGAGATTGGGTGCTTTTCAGGAGCTCTCCTGAGCTTTCTGACAGAAAGTATTTTGTTAGGTATTTAATTTTCAGGGAGCACTGCTGGCAACAGACTCCCTCATCGAGGGACTGAGGGGAGAGAAGCAGCCCTACTCTCTGAGTTGCAAGGTCCTGCTTCTTAGGCTACTGGACACCACTAGCTCCAGTGGGATTGGTACGCAGGATCTCACCCTCGCCGTCCGTCCCAGAGCCGCGCCGCCGTCCCCCTCGCAGAGCCGGAAGATAGAAGCCGGGTGAGTATGAGAAGAAAAGAAGACTTCAGAGGCGGCAGAAGACTTCATGATCTTCACTGAGGTAACGCACAGCATTGCAGCTGTGCGCCTTTGCTCCCATACACCTCACATACTCCGGTCACTGTAAGGGTGCAGGGCGCAGGGGGGGCGCCCTGGGCAGCAATATAAACCTCTTTCGCAAAAATATAACATATATACAGCTGGGCACTTTATATATGTATAAGCCCCCACCAATTTTAGTTTAAGCGGGACAGAAGCCCGCCTCCGAGGGGGCGGGGCTTCTCCCTCAGCACTCACCAGCGCCATTTTTTCTCCACAGCACCGCTGAGAGGAAGCTCTCCGGACTCTCCCCTGCTTATACCACGTTAGACAAGAGGGTTGAAAAGAGGGGGGGGGGGCACATAATTCGCAAATTACATACAGCAGCACTACTGGGCAAACATTAAGTTACTGTTTTATTCCTGGGTTATATAGCGCTGGGGGGTGTGCTGGCATACTCTCTCTCTGTCTCTCCAAAGGGCCTTGTGGGGAAACTGTCTTCAGAAAAAGCATTCCCTGTGTGTGTAGTGTGTCGGTACACGTGTGTCGACATGTCTGAGGAAGAAGGCTATATTAGAGAGGAGCGGGAGCAAATGAATGTGGTGTCTCCGCCGACAGCTGATTGGATGGATATGTGGAATGTTTTAAATGCTAGTGTAAACTCATTGCACAAAAGATTAGACAAGGCAGAAGCTTTGGGACAGTCAGGGTTTAAACCCATGCCTGATCCTATGTTGCAGGGACTGTCAGGGTCTCATAAGCGCCCACTATCCCAGATTGTTGACACAGATACCGACACGGATTCTGACTCCAGTGTCGATTACGATGATGCAAAGTTACAGCCAAAATTGGCAAAATCCATTCGATTTATGATTATGGCAATAAAAGATGTTTTGCACATCACAGAGGAACCCCCTGTCGCTGACAAGAGGGTACATATGTACAAGGGTAAGAAGCCTGAGGTAACCTTTCCCCCCTCACACGAGCTGAACGAGTTATGTGAAAAAGCTTGGGAATCTCCAGATAAAAGACTGCAGATTTCCAAAAGGATTCTTATGGCGTATCCTTTCCCATCAACGGATAGGTTACGATGGGAATCCTCCCCTAGGGTGGACAAAGCATTAACACGCTTATCCAAGAAGGTAGCCCTCCCGTCCCAGGATACGGCTACCCTCAAAGAGTGTGCTGACCGCAAACAGGAGATTACCCTGAAGTCCATTTATACACATTCAGGTACCTTACTCAGACCGGCAATTGCGTCGGCCTGGGTGTGTAGTGCTGTAGCGGCATGGACAAATACCTTATCTGAGGGGATGGATAGCCTAGACAAGGATACTATTTTATTGACCCTGGGGCATATAAGAGATGCTGTCCTATATATGTGTGTATGCAAACTACAGGTGGTGCCGCAGGGCCCACACCCTTTTACTTGTCTTGTAGAGCAGCTCTGAAGCTGTTACAGTGCCCAGCTGCTGCAAGAAATCAGCTTGAATGCTTCAGGGGCTTGGGCATGGCCAACATGAGCCCCACACCGAAGGAGGGTGGGGGTGTTTAATGCAAACTTGGGGTTATCCAAGCGCCGCAAAAGGCCATGCCCTGCATGCCCCTTTTCTCTTTTCATATACAGATGAGGGTTCCAGCCAACTTTGGCCCACTGCTTGGATGACATCACCGTATGCAAATCCGTCTGCTGCAGACCTTCCCCCAGGAATGCTTGCAATAGTTGTTGCATATGGTTTAATGTCTGAGGGTGCTTCAGTATTAGGCAGCCTTCCGCCCTCCCATGTTCATCTGAAAAGATGTGGTCTCCCTGTAGTTGTTGTCCCCAGACGAGAGTTCCCTTGTGCTTCCTCAGTTAAATCTCCTTAACTTGACGGGGGTGTGCCCGAGCAGCCGCCCTCCCCAGCCCTATCCCAACACATACTTATCTTGCATATGAGATCTCTTGATCATGAAGATAGTTCTCACAGGTTGAGGTTCATCCTGGCCCCGCTCCCCGCTGGAGATCGCTGATGGGGACAGCAGCGGGGCTTCAGCAGAAGGGTGAGTATGTGTGGCCAGAGACCTCCCTTCCCATGTGCAGGCCTGCAGAGTCTGCCGCGCAGGATGGGGCATGTGGCACTCTCCCTCCCAGGGGCTCTTCCAGATGTAGCTCCTCAGCAGTATTTTTCCCGGGCTGCGCGGCGCTCTCCCCGACTGGCATCCGCCCTGGAACACTGCCTTCCTCAACGCAACATCAGCAGGGGGCCCTGGCCTCATCACCATCCCAGGTCTTTCTCATGTATGTATCATGTATGTGTGTGTGATATATGTATGAATCATATATGTTTGTGATATATATATATATATTCCATAGACAAAAAACCGTACGGTTTCACATGTCCCATTAAGGCTTCTTAGACATGATCGAAATTTCAGAAACCTGTTGTAACTCTTCCACTCAAACTCCAAAAAGCAATGAAATTCCGATCATTAAGGCTGACGCCTTAATGGACGTGTTCCTTGCGCAATACAGATATGGTATGCCATCACAGCCTGTGGGTAAGTGCAGATTCAGCACTCTCACAGAGTGAGATTGCTGTCACTCACACAATGGTGGAGCTGCTAATTCACAGATTTGTGTGCTCATTGGAATACACACATGCAGTCTATGCAACTGAAGGTCTGAGCAGTTTTGTGGTGCTCCCATCCCACACAGTGCCCACAACCATCCCATTCAGTCAACACAACAAAGCCACCTTCTTACAACATCCTTCTAACTCCATACATCCATCTCACTTAGTATACACATTTAGCTCCCTCAAACATCTTGGTTAATTGCTAAACTATAATACCCCATCTACGGTCTATGCATCTACACTTACTTCCCCTATACACCCCCATGCTGCCTGGTCTTCCCCAATCCCTACTGCTGTGTTCTCCCATCTGTGCTAGTCTGTACTAACTTATCTGTACCATCTGTCTTTCCCCACCTGTGCATTGTCTGTACCACCGTTTCCTTCTCTCTGTGCTGCTCAGTGTTTCCTTCTTCAACGTCACTCTGCCTCCTCCAGTACATGGCACACTGTCTTCTCTCCCATCTGCACCAGTTTTCTACCCATCCATGCCAGTGTTTTCAACCCATCTGCACCATTTCCCCCATCTGCACCGCTCTGTCTCCCTTCCCATACTTGCTGCTTAATCTACCCCCTATCCACACCACTCTTACCCTATTCATGTAGCTGACATCCTGAAGGTAAATTTAGTGCATCCTGCGCTCTTGGCAGGGGGATAACCGCCACAGCCCACCCCCCAGTGGTCCGGAAACGCCTCCGTTGTGCAGACCATGCCCTGCCAATGGCATTCTAACGCTGTTTGCACGCCCCTCTCCTTCCCCGCAACCACCTCTGCCTATCAATCAGGCAGGGTGATAGCATCTCACTGGGCTCCTGGGGTACGCACGCGCAGTGCGGCCATTGCACGTGCGCACCTCACAAACTAATTCAGACTGCAATCGCTGCTGCTGCTGCGGTCTGAATTACCCCCTGTGTTTCTCTGTCCCCCCCATTAGTGCTGCTTAGTGTTCGCTCTATCCACACACTTCTGTTCCCCCATCCACACCGCTCTCCTCCCTCCAATCAACAACACTCTTACCTCATCTGAGCAGCTTTATCTTCCGCTCAGACCTTCAGTTGCATAGACTGCATGTGTGTATTCCAATGAGCACACACATCTGTGAATTAGCAGCTCCACCATTGTGTGAGTGACAGCAATCTCACTCTGTGAGAGTGCTGAATCTGCACTTACCCACAGGCTGTGATGGCATACCATATCTGTATTGCGCAAGGAACACGTCCATTAAGGCGTCAGCCTTAATGATCGGAATTTCATTGCTTTTTGGAGTTTGAGTGGAAGAGTTACAACAGGTTTCTGAAATTTCGATCATGTCTAAGAAGCCTTAATGGGACATGTGAAACCGTAAGGTTTTTTGTCTATGGAATTTCATCGCTTTTTTTAAATTTATTTTTTTTATTCAGAAATGTAAAATTTCACTGTAAGAATAAACATTTGATTTTTTAAATGTTTAATGAAAATGTTCGTATAACATCACTGTTCTGTGCAAAATAATTTTATTAACCAAACCAAATTGTTTAAGGTCCGTACACACTTAACGATTTAATGAGCGACGTTGCTCATTTTATAGTTAAGTGTGTATGCAGCCAGCGACAAACGATGCGCGGCCCCGCGGGTCGGCAACAATCTTCGCTGTCGGTAGGGCATGCAGGAAGGATGTGTACTGTCGTCCACGACCTTCATGCAGGGCTGGCGGGGGCGTGACGTCACTGAGCGATATGAGCGGTCATATCGCTCAGTGTGTACAGTCGGCCGCCGGCCGGCCCGGGAGGGGAAACATTAGACGATGTAGCTCACAGAGCGACATCGTTTAATGTGTACGGGCCTTTAGACTTTGGTCAAAATATTTTGCTGCCTTTGCAGCTGATGCAGGGAGGGGGGTAGGCGGCAGCAGCCTGTAACTGAGGCTGGAGGTAGGCGTGAAATGCATTGCTTGTACGTGTGAGTGCGTGGTGTCAGGTGCTGCGCGTGTATATGTGTGTGTGTGTCAGGTGCTGCCTGTGTATGTGTGTGTCAGCTCCTGTGTGTATGTGTGTGTCAGGTGCTGCGTGTATATATGAGTGTGTCTGATGGTGCGTGTGTATGCGTCAGCTGCCGCACGTGTGTGTGTGTGTGTGTGTGTGTCAGGTGTTGCGGGTGTATATGTGTGTGAGTATCAGGTGCTCCGCGTGTGTACAAGTGTATGTCTGGTGCTGTGCATGAATACGTATGTCTGTGTCAGGTGATGCGCGTGTACATGAGTGTGCGTCAGGTGCTGCGCGTGTACATGAGTGTGCATTAGGTGCTGCGCGTGTACATGAGTGTGCGTCAGGTGCTGCGCGTGTACATGTGTGTGCGTCAGGTGCTGCGCGTGTACATGTGTGTGCGTCGGGTGCTGCGCGTGTACATGTGTGTGCCTCAGGTGCTGCACGTGTCTATGTGTGTGTGAGTAAGGCACTGCATGTGTATGTGTGTGTCTGATGATGTGCGTGTATATGTATGTGTCAGGTGCTGCGTGTATATGCATGTGTCAGGTGCTGCGTGTATATGCATGTGTCAGGTGCTGCGTGTATATGCATGTGTCAGGTGCTGCGTGTATATGCATGTGTCAGGTGCTGCGTGTATATGCATGTGTCTGGTGCTGCATGTTTATTTTATTGTGTCTGATGGTACGTGTGTGTGTCAGGTGCCGCACGTGTATATGTGTGTGTGTGTCAGGTGTTGCGCGTGTATGTGTGGGTCAGGTGCTGCATGTTTATTTTATTGTGTCTGATGCTACGTGTGTGTGTCAGGTGCCGCACGTGTATGTGTGTGTGTCAGGTGTTGCGCGTGTATGTGTGGGTCAGGTGCTGCATGTTTATTTTATTGTGTCTGATGCTACGTGTGTGTGTGTCAGGTGCCGCACGTGTATGTGTGTGTGTCAGGTGTTGCGCGTGTATGTGTGTGTCAGGTGCTGCGCGTGTATGTGTGTGTCAGGTGCCGTTCCCCTTCTTCCCATCCCAGCTCTCTCTGTAGAATACAGCTCTGCACCCAGAGAGAGGGAAAGACTAGGGGGCTGATCACTGCACTGCTCACTTTTTGGTCATGAGTTCGGCCTCCTGTTTCTTCCAGTGCTGTGTTCCTGCAGCCTAGCCCTCCCTGTTGTGCCAGAGAATCAGCCCTTCCTTCCCCTGACAGAGAGAGAGAGCCCGAGGCAGAGACACTCTTCCCATAGCTGGCCTACCCCCAGTACTTCAGCACTGGCCATGCGGCAGTCAACAAAGGAGACCAGCAGGGGGTTCTGGCAGCATCAGCTGTGGCCGCAGCTGGATCGGGGAGGCCTGCAGTGTCTGAGGTGGGCAACACTTCCTCCGCCGCTGTCACCTTCCCCTGCCGGAGAGAAAGCCAGAGACATACCCTTCCCACAGCTGGGATACCCCTAGTACCTCAGCGCTGGACAGGCAGAAGTCTATGGAGGGGACCGGCAGGGGTTTCGGGCCGCAGCAGTAGCAGCGGCCGCAGTCAGATCAGGGAGGCCTGCAGGGTCAGAACTGGGCAGCACTTCCACCAACACTGTCACCTCTGTGCTGGGCATGTACACCAGTCCGTACGGACGGAGGTGTCCACAACAGGCAGCAGTATAATGAGTCAGACAAACTCATTACACGCTGCCCACTGCTGCGCCGCATGCCCTCGATGGAGGAAGCCTAGATGCGGTCCCCAGCGGCAGCGAGGGAGAAGGGTGATCACATCACCCTTCAACCCGGCACCTCACAATCAGCTGGGGATCTGCAGTAGCTTCATCTCTCTCTTCCTCTCCCTCTCTGACAGCACAGCAGCCCCTCTGGGTCCCATGTAGCTCTGCCCCCCTGCTCACAGTTCACTCGGCCTCTCCTGATTAAAAAGAAAATAAGAGCCTGACCTGCTGCTCAGATGCGAGGAGGGGACGGGCGGTAGGTCCTCTGTGAGTACACTACACAGTCAAAATTAACTCTGACTCCTCACAACAGTGTGGACTGCAGGCGACGTCAGATGCCAATTTGGGTGTGCTTGCCGCACTACCTGCCCATCAAGCCCAACGTGGCATTTTGTATTAGGAACCCTATAACAGCATTCCGACATCCCTCCCTATGACGCTGCCATCCATACACTGCCGCTCTCATACATCCGTACACCGCCACTCTCATACATCCGCACACTGCCGCTCTCACACAACTGTACACTGTTGCTCTCATACATCCATACACTGCCGCTCTCATACATCCGTACAACCCCGCTCTCATACATCCGTACAACCCCGCTCTCATACATCCGTACTACCCCGCACTCTTACAGCCGCACTCTTACAGCCGCACTCTTACAGCCGTACAATTACAGCCGTACTCTTACTGCCGCACTCTTACAGCAGCACACCGCCGCACGCATACAGCCGCACACCATCGCACTCATACAGCCGCACACCGACGCAGTTATACAGCCGTACATTGCCGCTCTCATACATCCGCACACTGCCGCTCTCATACATCCGCACACTGCCGCTCACATCTATACATACATAGCCTCCATACATCTACACATCCAATCCCCGCGCAAGGGAACACTGAAATCACTATCAGTTTTCCCCGGGGTGTGACCACAGCAAGCCACTACTCCGGCCACCTTCTTGTGACACCAAAATGCATCTTACCTATCATCAGGGTGGTGCTGCTGCTGGGGGCAGGTTGCTGCCTCAGTCTCCTAGTTGGTGCTGCGATTGGAGGGGGTACTGCTTCCCTGTGCTGCCACTGTCTCCCGGATCATCGTGCCGCTGGCTGAATTGCAGCTTGACGCTACTGCTGCCGGGAGTAACAGCTTCCTGACTGTTGTTGCTGGTGGCTGCCTACTGCTCATTGCCGCCGGAACACTGACCGGCTCGGCAGTGATGCTGGCGGAGGAGTAGTGGCGGTGGGGTGGTGCCTGCTCCCTTCCCTCGAGCATGCCGCAGTGTAAAAAAATAAATAATAGAGAGCATACCAGGGTGAGAGTCTGTATGGATCACAGTGATTACACGGGGCACAGCATAAGGACACCTTGCTGTGAGGGGCTCTGCCCACACAGATTGCTGCACCCTCTCTGATGTCAGCCGCTGCCCTCTCGTTCTCTGGGCGGCCAGTTCCAGTGTGAGGTAGGAGAGGAAGAGAACACACAGGTGTTAGGCGCCGTGGTCCGCGATGTCCTCGCGGCCCGGCGCCTAGCAACTAGGGACGCCGAGCGTGCTAGCCGCCGGCTCCCTAGCAACGCTAGGACGCCGGGCGCGCTGAGCCGCCTGGACCCTAGCAACGGGGACGCCACGGACGGACTGCGCTCCCCTTGCAGGGTCAATCAAGTGAACTACACACACACACTTGTCTTCTGGTCGTGCAGCAAGGCAGCTGCACGGCATTGTGCTAATCAGGCTCTGAACTTCTGATTGAAGGACTCCCTGCTAAATACCTTCTCAGTGCTTCACACAGACGCCGGTAATAGCTTCCTGCATGCTGCTTTGGTTTGCTGACGTCTGTTCCTGTTCTGCTGTGTCCGGTCATTCCTGTCCTCAGAGTTCCTGAATCTTAGTGTTGTCATCTCTTCCCAAGGAGTCTTCCGGTCCTCATTTACCCGCAACAGTCGCTAGAGGATCTCGTGTGGTTTTCATGAGTGGCGGCTCTGCCGCGTGCTGCGGCCTAGGCCGCTTTATTTTGTATTCTGTGTTGGTGCATTTGCGGAGGTTTACGCTCCCACACTCCTCTCCGGAACTCGCCAGTGCCGGGTAGAAGAGTGGACAAGTGGGTATTTTGGTTGTCCTTTTCCCTGGCGGTTTTCCGCACATACTCTAGTTTAAAGTTAGTTTTGAGCCCCTGGCTTTGTTGTTTAGTAGAGGGCCCCTTGTTATCACCCTGTCTCGGATTTCTCTTTGTCTCCCATTAAGACCTGAGGGGGCATCGGAGTTGGGCAGACGTAATCCGCCCTTCAAACGCGGCTGCCATGGGCCCAAGCAACCATAGTCTCGCAAGAGATTTCTGACAGCACGGGCGAGACAACGGAGATAGGGCGCCAGGGGCTATTCCCGTTCCCACTCCCTTTCCAAGCATTACGTTCCAGTACTCAGGTCCTTGCTATAAGATATCCCCAGACCAGAGTATTGGAATCATAACAACAGGAGAGCAGCCCTGATATATAACAGAGGTGGAAGTTCTATAGGCAGCAGAGACGGAGACCAGCCAGCCAGTCTCCCAGTGCCCTGATCACTACACGCCGCCAGCACAGCATTACAGGAGGGTCCTATAGTGCTGCCCTGAGCTAACAGGTGTGTGTACCAGTGTGCTGAGCCCTGGTGTCTCTGAGAGGGGTGAGGTCACCGTGCCGCTTTAGTATATGGCTTTTCCTTAGTACTGTAAGTTACAGCCCTGCACTAGTAGTGGCAACTCTGCCCTATGTGAACCTGTGAGGTTATTTTCCTATTTACAGAATAACCGGGGAGAAGGCGGCCATATTGCGGCTCTCAAGAGAAGGCACTCTAGTACACCCCCTGCTGGCGGCCACTGCGCAGGCGCAACAAAATGAAATGCCCGATCTCTATAATGGGGCATATTTCTCTTAATTAAAAAAAACCTGTAACTTTCTGAAAAACCACAACCCCAAAAGGAACTTCACAGGGACATGCTCTATCTAATAAAACAAACCCCAAGTCATATATATATATATATATATATATATATATAATAAGATTTTACTCACCGGTAAATCTATTTCTCGTAGTCCGTAGTGGATGCTGGGACTCCGTAAGGACCATGGGGAATAGCGGCTCCGCAGGAGACTTGGCACAACTAAAGAGAGCTTTAGGACTACCTGGTGTGCACTGGCTCCTCCCCCTATGACCCTCCTCCAGACCTCAGTTAGGATACTGTGCCCGGAAGAGCTGACAAAAAGGAAGGATTTTGAATCCCGGGTAAGACTCATACCAGCCACACCAATCACACCGTACAACTCGTGATATTATACCCAGTTAACAGTATGACAACAACGGAGCCTCTGCACAGATGGCTCTCAACAATAACCCTTTTGTTAACAATAACTATGTACAAGTACTTGGGATGGGCGCCCAGCATCCACTACGGACTACGAGAAATAGATTTACCGGTGAGTAAAATCTTATTTTCTCTGACGTCCTAAGTGGATGCTGGGACTCCGTAAGGACCATGGGGATTATATCAAAGCTCCCAAACGGGAGGGAGAGTGCGGATGACTCTGCAGCACCGAATGAGCGAACTCCAGGTCCTCCTCAGCCAGGGTGTCAAACTTGTAAAATCTTGCAAATGTGTTTGACCCCGACCAAGTAGCAGCTCGGCAAAGTTGTAAAGCAGAGACCCCTCGGGCAGCCGCCCAAGAAGAGCCCACCTTCCTCGTGGAATGGGCTTTTACTGATCTAGAATGCGGCAGTCCCGCCGCAGAATGTGCAAGCTGAATTGTGCTACATATCCAGCGAGCAATAGTCTGCTTTGAAGCAGGAGCACCCATCTTGTTTGGTGCGTAGAGGATAAACAGCGAGTCAGTTTTCCTGACTCCAGCCATTCTGGAAACATAAATTTTCAGGGCCCTGACTACATCCAGCAACTTGGAATCCTCCAAGTTCCGAGTAGCCGCAGGCACCACAATAGGTTGGTTCAAATGAAACGCTGAAACCACCTTAGGCAGAAATTGGGGATGAGTCCTCAATTCCGCCCTATCCATATGGAAAATCACATAAGGGCTTTTACATGACAAAGCCGCCAACTCTGACACACGCCTGGCCGAAGCCAGGGCCAATAGCATGACCACTTTCGACGTGAGATATTTTAACTCCACGGTTTTAAGTGGCTCAAACCAATGTGATTTAAGGAAATCCAACACCACGTTGAGATCCCAAGGTGCCACTGGAGGCACAAAAGGAGGCTGAATATGCAGCACTCCTTTAACAAAAGTCTGAACTTCCGGCAGGGAAGCCAGTTCTTTTTGGAAGAAAATCGACAGAGCCGAAATCTGGACCTTAATGGACCCCAATTTGAGGCCCATATTCACCCCTGACTGTAGGAAGTGCAGGAATCGACCCAGTTGAAATTCCTCCGTTGGGGCCTTCCTGTCCTCACACCAAGCAACATATTTTCGCCATATGTGGTGATAATGTTTTGCGGTCACGTCCTTCCTGGCTTTGATCAGCGTAGGAATGACTTCCTCCGGAATGCCCTTTTCCTTCAGGATCCGGTGTTCAACAGCCATGCAACAAGGACTACCTCCTAGCAATTTACAACTCACGTCTCACAGAACAAGATTTAAATATTGACAAGGCACACTGAAATATAACGGTGATGCATGGTGCAGTATCGTGTCCTAGGATGTCATGTCGCAGCATCTCCATAGGTAACGCCATCACATCTATTCTCTACGTCTGTGTCTGGGACACAGATTTATCCAACCTCACTCTGATATTATTGAAACTTTCACCCAGTCAGTTATTGGTGGTTCCAACAGGGCCACCATCATATGTCTGCATTCCTAATATAGTTTCCTCTTGGGAAAAACATTCAGCCACCGACATGTTGACACACATGTACCAAGTACCCACAGACACATCGGCTTATGGGGGATAGACCTACAGTAAATCTGTCAGAGGGACAGAGAGGATTTTTCAGCTCACAACCCAGCGCCAAAAGTACACAGTCTGGGAAATAATAAACTCTATAGTGATAGACTTGTAACGCTCTATAGATGTGCTGGTGAGGTGAGGAAGAAGCCCCGCCGCTGTAATGGCACGCTTCTGTCCCGCTCAGAAACAAATAATTAATTACGCTGGCGGGGTAAGGACAGTGCCCAGGCACTAATGTCCACTTTTGCCAGCCTTTTGTGAGGAATTTATGCTGCCCACGGTGCCCCCCCCCACCCACCCACATGCCCTGCACCCTGCAGTGCCTGTGTTTGTGTGGAAGCATGGCGCACAGCATTCCGCTCGCTGCGTGGTACCTCAGAATGCCGTCACTGGAGAAGAAGTCTTCTGTTCTTCTGCTACTCGCCTGTCTTCTGACTTCTGGCTCTGTAAGGGGGTGATGGCAGGCTACGGGAGTGGGCATCTAGGCGTACCCAGCGATCAGCACCCTCAGGAGCTAATGGTGTCCTGTCAGGTAGAAGCAGAGCCATTGAACTCACTAGAAGTTGGTCATACTTCTCTCCCCTAAGTTCCACGAAGCAGGGAGACTGTTGCCAGCAGCCTCCCTGAAAATAAGAAAAACTAACATAAGTCTTTTCAGAGAAACTCAGTAGAGCTCCCCTGTAGTGCATCCAGTCTCACTGGGCACAATTCTAAAACTGGAGTCTGGAGGAGGGGCATAGAGGGAGGAGACAGTTCACACCCTTTGAAAGTCTTAAAGTGCCCATGTCTCCTGCGGATCCCGTCTATACCCCATGGTTCTTAATGTGATCCCAGCATCCTCTAGGACGTATGAGAAAACAAATAACGCACACACGAGGAGGAGAGAACAAAGGAAGCTATAAGGAGGGGAGGGGAGGGGAGGGGGGGGGGGGGGGGGAGGTAAGGTAGTAAAGGGATATTGGATAAACTACAACCTTATACATATTCATTAATGTACCAGTAGTTAGAAGTAGAAGAGCTCTAACAGAAACCACAAAGCTTATCTAAAGCCACACCACACTGGATATGCCCAATCTCATTTGATCTTTGAAGCAAAGCAGTATTGGACTTTGTTACTACCAAGCAGTCTCCCATCCATGTATTATCAGATTCTTTAGGTGTTTTTAAACTATCAACACCCTTTTCTTGGTACTGTACATTTAATTTTTACACATATTCTTTTATGTACCAGAAGTTAGAAGTAGAAGAGCTCTAACAGAAACCACGAGCTCATCTACAGCCACAGCACACTGGATTTGCCCAATCTCTCCTGATCATGGAAGCTGAGCAGTGTTGGTCCTGGTTTTAGTACTTGGATGGGAGACCACCAGGAAATACCAGGAGTTGTGTGTATTTTTACAATACCAACACCGTTCTCTTGATGCATTCCATTTTGAAACATTGGGGCAGATCTATTAAGCCTGGTGAACTGATAAAGTGCAAGGTGATAAAGTACCAGCCAGTCAGCTCCTAACTGTCATTTTTCAAACCCAGCCTGTGACATGGCAATTAGGAGCTGATTGGCTGGTACTTTATCACCATGCAAATTATCATTTCACCAGGTTTAATAAATCGTCCGCTTATTCATTTATGTACGAGTAGTTAGAAGTAGAAGAACTCTAACAGAAACCACTAAGCTCATCTACAGCCACACCACACTGTATATGCCCAATATCACCTGATCTTAGGCCTGGTTTGTTCTTGGATGTGAGACCACCTGGGAATACCAGGTGCTGTAGGTAGTTTTATACTACCAACACCGTTCTCTTGATGCATTCTATTTTGAAACTTATTCATTGATGTAGAAGTTAGAAACAGCAAAAATCATCTACAGCCGCATCACACTGGATATGTCCAATCCAGTGGCGTAACTAGAAATTTTTCTCCCCCAAGCCAAGAAATTCTTCGGCGCCCCCCCCCCCCCCTTCATGCTCCATAATTGGGAGCAAGAAAGGGATAAATATGCGCGCGCCTAAGGCGCGCGCGTCAAAAAAGGGGCGTGGTTTTGTTGGAGTGGGCGTGGTTTCACATAAAGGGGCGTGGCATTGCAGGAAAAGACTACCTTATACCCCAGTTTTGCAACCTGCACGCCCATACGTTTGCCACCACAGGAAAGAAAAATAATCCTGATTCATGCCCCTTACATTATTTGTCATTTTTCCTCCTTATAGTAATGCCCAGTATACATTATGCCACATACTGCAATGGCCCTTAGACATTATGCCGCACACAATAATGCACGACACAATATGCACACACTGTAATGCCCCCGACACATTATGCCACACACCGTAATGTCTGTGACACATTATGCCACACACCGTAATGCCTGTGACACATTATGACAGGAATCGCAATGCCCGTTATACATTATGCTACACACTGCAATGCCCCTGATACATTATAGCACATACAATGTCTGTGACACATTATGACACACACCGCAATGTCCGTGATACATTATGCCACACACTGCAATGCCCGATACATTATAGCACATACAATGCCTGTGACACATTATGCCACACACTGCAATGACCTTGAGACATTATACCACAATGCCCGTGATATAGTATACCATACACCGTAATGCCTGTGACACATACCGCAATGCCCTGCCCGTTATACCCTATGCCACACATCGCAATGCCCGTTATGTATTATGCCACACTGCAATGACCCTGAGACATTATACCACATACCACAATGCCCGTGATATAGTATACCACACACCGTAATGCCTGACACATTATGACACACACCGCAATGTCCGTGATACATTATGCCACACACTGCAATGACCCTGAGACATTATACCACATATCACAATGCCCGCGATATAGTATACCATACACCGTAATGCCTGCGACACATTATGACACACACCGCAATGTCCGTGATACATTATGCCACACACCGTAATGCCCATTACACATTAAGTCCTACAGTAAGGCTTCTAATTACTTTTCAATTACCTGCTCGTTGTCAGGGGTTTCATGCACTGGGTGTCATGCTCGTTGCCAGGGGTTTCATGCTCTTGGTTCCATGCACGGTGCCAGGGGTTTTCATGCTCAGGGTGTCATGCTCGTTGCCAGGGGTTTCATGCACTGGGTGTCATGCTCGTTGCCAGGTGTTTCATGCACTGGGTGTCATGCTCGTTGCCAGATGTTTCATGCACTGGGTGTCATGCTCGTTGCTAGGAGGTAGTCCTTGTTGCTAGGGCTGTGCTCCCAGTGCCACATATGTCCCCAGTGCCAGATATTCCCCCACGGTGCCAGGTACTTACATGCCCCAGTGCCAAATATAGTCGTCCCCCCCATGTGCCAGGTACACATATGCCCCCAGTGCCAGATATTCCCCCCCAGTGCCATATATGCCCCCAGTGCCAGATATTCCCCCCAGTGCCATATATGCCCCCCGTGCCATATATGCCCCCAGTGCCAGATCCCCCCCCCAGTGCCATATATGCCCCCAGTGCCAGATATTCCCCCCCAGTGCCATATATGCCCCAGTGCCAGATATCCCCCCCAGTGCCAGATATGCCCCCAGAGCCAGATATTCCCCCCAGTGCCAGAAATGCCCCAGTGCCAGATATTCCTCCCTCCCCCCCCGTGCCATATATGCCCCCAGTGCCAGATATTTACCCCCCCCCGCCGTCGCTTTTTGGAGGGACACGGAGGGCACAGCTCGTCTCTCCTGTGTCCCTCCTGCTGCATCATCTCCGGCGGCCGCGGGTCTAATAGGGGGAAGTGCCGGTTCGTGAGCCAATTAGAGCTCACGGACGGCACTTCCCCCTATTAGACCCGCGGCCGCCGGAGATGATGCAGCAGGAGGGACACAGGGAGGCGCGCTGTGTGCCCTCCGTGTCCCTCCAAAAAGCGGCGGAGGGAAGGAGACTGCAGACTGACATGCGGACGCTCGTCCGCATGTCAGTCTGCTGTAAATCAGTGGCGCCCCCGCAGCCCCTCGCCCCCAAGCCACCGCGAGGACTGCGGGGGCAGTAGTTACGCCACTGGTCCAATCTCATCTGATGATGGAAGCTAAGCAGTGTTGTGCCTGGTTTGTTTTTGGATTTCAAGTCCTGCCTTCTGGTTTGGCCACGGCACCTCGGATATTCACCAAGGTCATGGCCGTGATGACGACCCTTCACCATCAGAGAATCAGGATCCTGCCAAATCTGGACGACTTGCTGATCCTGGTGAACTCCCAAGAGGTTCTCCACAGTTATCTGGAACTGGCGGTCCAATTCCTAAAAGTCCACGGGTGGCTCATCAACTGAAAAAAGTCCTCGCTGGTCCCTGCTCGGAACATTGTGCACCTAGGGGCACTGCTGGACACACACAGCCAACAATTGTTTCTGTCTCCAGAGAAAGTCCTGAAAATTCAGGACAGTATCGTCCTCTCTCGCCCAAGAGTGTTGATACACACAGCGATGCAAGTACTAGACCTCATGGTGTCGGCTTTCGATATGGTAGAGTACGCTCAATTTCATTACCGCCCTCTGCAGAGGTTAATCCTCTCCAAGTGGGACGGCCTGCCTCATCGGATGATGTCTCAAATGATCTCCTTGACTCCGGAGGTTCGTCTGACACTGAGCTGGTGGCTACAGGACCAACAGTTGAGCAGGGGCCATCCCTTCTGGATCTCCAACTGTGTCCTCCTGACAATGGATGCCAGTCTTTTGGGCTGGGCCATGGTGTTGGAGCAACACTTTCTCCAGGGTCGGTGGACCAGGGAGGAATCTCTCCTCCTGATATACATTCTGGAATTGCAGGCAGTGTTCAATTAATTGACACTGGCCCTGCCTCTAGTACAGAACAGGCCTGTTCAAGTACAATCTGACAACGCCACCACGGTAGTGTACACAAATCATCAAGGCGGCACTCGAAACTGCATGGCAAAGCTGGAAGTATCAAAAATCCTCCGTTGGGTAGAAAGTCATCTGACAGCAATATCGGCAGTGTTCATTCCCGGAGTCCTCAACTAGGAAGCGGATTTCCTCAGTCGTCAGGACGTTCACGCTGGAGAGTGGAGAGGCCGCAGCAGAAATGTCTGCACTGGTGTCAGTAGGTGACTGAGGCAGGGATGACTGGGAGATAGTGGGTGACTGAAGCATGTATGAGTGGGAGATAGTGGGTGACTGAGGCCGGGGTGACTGGGAGATAGTGGGTGACAGGGAGATAGTGGGTTACTGAGGGAGGGGTGATAGGAAGGAGTTGGGTAAGTATGGGAAGAAAGTGGGTGACAGGTATAATAAATGACTAAGGCAGGGGTGATAGGGAGATAGTGGATGACTGTGGCAGGGGTGACAGGGACAGTAAGAGACTGAGGCAGGGGTGACAGGGATAGTGGCTGACTGAGGCAGGGGTGACTGGGAGATAGTGGGTGACTGAGGCAGGGTTGACAGGGATAGTGGGTGACTGAAGCAGGGGTGATAGGGTGACAGTGGGTGACTAAAGCAGGGGTGACTGGTATAGTGGGTGACTGAGGCAGGGATCGCAGATATAGTGGTTGACTGAGGCAGCGGTGACTGGGAGATAGTGGGTAACTGAGGCAGGGGTGACAGGGAAAGTGTGTGACTCAGGCAGGGGTGATAGGGAGATAGTGGGCTGCATATCTCTGCCTCACTGCAGCAGCACATTCCTGCTTCAATGACAGCAGCACATCCCTACCTCACTTATAGCAGCACATCTCTGCCTCGCTGACAGCAGCACATCCCTGCCTCGCTGACAGCAGCACATCCCTGCCTCGCTGACAGCAGCACATCCCAGCTTCACTGACAGCAGCACATCCCTGCTTCGCTGACAGCAGCACATCCCTGCTTCGCTGACAGCAGCACATCCCTGCCTCGCTGACAGCAGCACATCCCTGTCTCGCTGACAGCAGCACAGCACTGCTTCGCTGACAGCAGCACATCACTGCTTCACTACCAGCAGCACATCCCTGCCTCACTGGCAGCAGCACATCCCTGCCTTACTGACAGCTGTATATAGGGCCTAATTCAGACCTGATCCCTGCTGTGCATATTCACACAACAGGAGATCAGGTCTGAAGTGCGTGTGTGCTGGTGCCGCAGTGCACCGGCACATGCCAGAGATGCGATCAGCATCTCTGCCCAGTGAGCGCCTCTGCCTGATTGACAGGCAGAGGCGGTCACTGGGCAGGAGGAGTCGGGCCAGCGGCGTTGTGCCGCCATTTTGGGGGCACAGTCAGGACAACGCAGACATGACCGGACCGTATGGGGGCGGGCCGTGACGGCTGCGTGACCCGGACAGCAACGGGCCTTATTTACTAAAATCTCAGATAAATTTTATGGCATTTATGTGCAGTCTAGTTTGCACAGTTGATAGAGTGTTGATCTTGCACTATCAATGTAAGCCTCACATAGGTTTGATACACATGTAAGTTTGTTTTTATTTTACTACATTGTGGTTTGTGGCTCTATACCATGTAATGCATGTCTTTTAACAGTAGTCAAGTCTTCCAATGTGCTTGTTAGTGAAACCCAATAGATAGCTTTATTTTATTTTGTTTCTTCAAATATTGAATGCATATGTCTTATAACTTTTTTTTTTTTTCAATATACAGGTTGAGTATCTGTATATACATTTTTATTATAAGATTTTCAATGACACAAGTACATCCAAGTTGCAGATTATGGATTGTGAAGGACAAATCAACCATATAAACAATTTAAGCAATTTAAATTGCATGCAGGTAGTAGAATATCAAACTCCTTGGATGAGAGTTGGTCGTAATAAACTAGGATAGAAAAGAATAAAGTAGAAAATAAGATTTTAAACCTACCGGTAAATCTTTTTCTCGTAGTCCGTAGAGGATGCTGGGGACTCCGTAAGGACCATGGGGATAGACGGGCTCCACAGGAGACATGGGCACTTTAAGAAAGACTTTAGTTCTGGGTGTGCACTGGCTCCTCCCTCTATGCCACAGTTAGAGAAACTGTGCCCAGAGGAGACGGACAGTATGAGGAAAGGATTTTGTTAATCCAGGGCAAGATTCATACCAGCCACACCAATCACACCGTATAACTTGTGATAAACTACCCAGTTATCAGTATGAAAAAACAACATAGCATCAGTGCAGGACCGATGCAACTATAACATAACCCTTATTGAAGCAATAACTATATACAAGTATTGCAGAAGTAGTCCGCACTTGGGACGGGCGCCCAGCATCATCTACGGACTACGAGAAAAAGATTTACCAGTAGGTTTAAAATCTTATTTTCTCTAACGTCCTAGAGGATGCTGGGGACTCCGTAAGGACCATGGGGATTATACCAATGCTCCAAAACGGGCGGGAGAGTGCGGATGACTCTGCAGCACCGATTGAGCAAACATGAGTTCCTCCTCAGCCAGGGTATCAAACTTATAGTATTTTGCAAAGGTGTGTGAACCCGACCAAGTAGCAGCTTGACACAGCTGTAGTGCCAAGACCCCTCGGGCAGCCGCCCAAGAAGAGCCCACTTTCCTCGTGGAATGGGCCTTGACCGATTTCAGTAACTGCAATCCAGCCATAGAATGCGCTTGCTGAATCGTGTTACAAATCCGGCGAGCAATAGCCTGCTTTGAAGCAGGGGCACCAATCTTGTTGGTTGCATACAGGACAAACAGCGCTTCAGTTTTCCTGACTCTAGCCGTCCTGGCCACGTAAATTTTCAAAGCCCTAACCACATCAAGTAACTCGGAATCCTCCAAGTCACGCGTAGCCACAGGCACCACAATAGGTTGGTTCATATGAAAAGATGAGACCACTTTTGGTAGGAATTGAGGACGGGTCTGCAATTCCGCTCTATCCACATGGAATACCAAATATGGGCTTTTATGTGACAAAGCCGCTAATTCCGACACTCGCCTAGCCGAAGCCAAGGCTAATAACATGACCACCTTCCATGTGAGATATTTTAACTCCACTGTTTTAAGTGGTTCAAACCAGTGTAATTTTAGAAAACTTAACACCACGTTAAGGTCCCAAGGTGCCACCGGAGGCACAAAAGGAGGCTGAATATGCAGCACTCCTTTTACAAAAGTCTGAACTTCTGGAAGAGAAGCCAATTCTTTTTGAAAGAAAATGGATAAGGCTGAAATCTGGACCTTAATAGAGCCTAATTTTAGGCCCAAATTCACTCCAGTTTGTAGGAAGTGAAGGAAACGGCCCAGATGGAATTCTTCCGTAGGAGCATTCCTGGCCTCACACCAAGAAACATAATTTCGCCATATACGGTGTAATGTTTTAACGTTACATCCTTCCTAGCCTTTATCAGCGTAGGGATGACCTCAACCGGAATGCTAGGATCCGGCATTCAACCGCCATGCCGTCAAATGCAGCTGCGGTAAGTCTTGGAACAGACAGGGCCCCTGATGCAACAGGTCCTGTCTTAGAGGGAGAGGCCACAGATCTTCTGTGAGCATTTCCTGCAGATCCGGATACCAGGTCCTCCGTGGCCAATCTGGAACAATGAGGATTGTTCTCACTCCTCTTTGTCTTATTATCCTCAACACCTTGGGTATGAGAGGAAGAGGAGGAAATACATAGACCGACCGGAACACCCACGGTGTCACTAGGGCGTCTACAGCTACTGCCTGAGGGTCTCTTGACCTTGCGCAATACCTCTGTAGCTTTTTGTTGAGCCAGGACGGCATCATGTCTATCTGTGGCAGTTCCCACCGACTTGTAATCTGTGCAAAGACTTCCTGATGAAGTCCCCACTCTCCCGGATGTAGGTCGTGTCTGCTGAGGATGTCTGCTTCCCAGTTGTCCACTCCCGGAATGAACACTGCTGACAGTGCGCTTGCGTGATTCTCCACCCAGCGAAGAATTCTGGTGGCTTGTGCCATCGCCACTCTGCTTCTTGTGCCGCCTTGGCGGTTTACATGAGCCACTGCGGTGACGTTGTCTGACTGGATCAGAACCGGTTGGTCGCAAAGTAAGGTCTCCGCTTGACGTAGGGCATTGTATATGGCCCTTAGTTCCAGGATGTTGATGTGAAGACAAGTCTCTTGACTTGACCAAAGACCTTGGAAATTTCTTCCCTGTGTGACTGCTCCCCAACCTTGGAGGCTTGCGTCTGTGGTCACCAGGATCCAGCCCTGAATGCTGAATCTGCGTCCCTCGAGAAGGTGAGCACTCTGCAGCCACCACAAGAGTGATACCCTGACCCTGGGGGACAGGGTGATCAACCAATGCATCTGTAAATGTGACCCGGACCACTTGTCCAGTAGGTCCCATTGGAAAGTCCTCGCATGGAACCTGCCGAATGGAATGGCCTCGTATGATGCCACCATCTTTCCCAGGACTCGAGTGCAGTGATGCACTGACACAAGTTTTGGTTTCAATAGGTTCCTGACAAGAGTCATGAGTTCCTGGGCCTTTTCTATCAGGAGATAAACCCTCTTCTGGTCTGTGTCCAGAATCATGCCCAAGAAAGACAGACGAGTAGTAGGAATCAACTGCGACTTCGGGATATTGAGAATCCAGCCGTGTTGCTGTAACACTTTCAGTGAAAGTGATACGCTGTTCAGCAACTGCTCTCTTGATCTCGCTTTTATGAGATCGCCCAAGTACGGGATAATTGTGACACCTTGCTTGCACAGGAGCACCATCATTTCCGCCATTACCTTGGTGAAAATTCTCAGGGCCATGGAGAGACCAAACAGCAACGTCTGAAATTGGCAATGACAGTCCTGTACCGCAAATCTGAGTTACGCCTGATGAGGTGGATAAATGGGGACATGAAGGTATGCATCCTGTACACAAATGCGGACAACAGGTGTCAAGCCGTGTGTTGCCTTTGTCAAGCTGTAATAAGTAGGGATAAGGACGTTAACCACCTCGGAACATCCTCCCTTATACGTCACCTGCAGCGCATTCATCATAAGTCAGTGACAAGTTCAAAAACTTTGGATGACAGCGGAAGCAGTCCACTAACCACTAAATCCCTTCCTCTTGTAACCAAGCTCCTGCAAACCACACCACCAACTCCCTCAGTGTCAATTTCCTCCTTAGACAGGAGAGCCAATAGTCCTGCAGGCCATGTCACTGGCAAGTCTGACGAGTCCTCTCCTGCCTGGGATTCCTCCGATGCATCCTTGAGTGTAACGCCTACTGCTGCTGGCGCTGCTGTTGTTGCTGCTGGGAGTCGATCGTCATCCCAGAGGGGAAGTCGGAAGACCACTTGTACTTCTTCCAGTAAGCAATTGACTGTCCAACAGTCCTTTGCGAGGAAGATGAAATATCACAGCAGTCATCCTGCTGCAAAGTGGATAACTCAGGTCTGGGTGGTGAGAAACGTGGTTCCGGTATCCATCGTTAATTTAGAGGCAACTAGAGACTTGATTGAGGTACTGTGTCCCCGGTACCAAATACCCTCTAGGTTCCATTTCTCTAGGCAGGCGATACCGAAAATGTACACAGACCTCAGAAAAAGAGTCACCAGTGTCCTAAAAAATGCAGTTGTACCCAATGTCCACTTGTCTGTGGTTAAGTGGAGCAGGGCAGACTCAGGACTATATGACTGTGACAGCCCACTGGGTAGATGTATTGCCTCCCGCAGCAAGAACAGCAGCGGCGGCACCAGTAGCAGCATCTCGCAATTGCCAACTCGTTCCTAGGCAGGCTACGCTTTGTATCACCGCTTTCCATAAGAGGCACACAGCTGACAACCACTTACGGAAACTGAGGAACATCATCGCAGAATGGCTTACCCCAATTGAACTCTCCTGGGGATTTGTGACATCGGACAACGCCACCAATATTGTGCGTGCATTACATCTGGGCAAATTCCAGCACGTCCCATGTTTTGCACATACATTGAACTTGGTGGTGCAGAATTATTTAAAAAACGACAGGGGCGTGCAAGAGATGCTGTCGGTGGCCCGAAGAATTGCGGGCCACTTTATGCCTTCAGCCACCGCATGCCGAAGACTGGAGCACCACCAAACATTCCTGAACCTGCCCTGCCATCATCTGAAGCAAGAGGTGGTAGCGAGGTGGAATTCAACCCTCTATATGCTTCAGAGGATGGAGGAGCAGCAAAAGGCCATTCAAGCCTATACATCTGCCCACGATATAGGCAAAGGAGGGGGAATGCACCTGACTCAAGCGCAGTGGAGAATGATTTCAACGTTGTGCAAGGTTCTGCAACCCTTTGAACTTTCCACACGTGAAGTCAGTTCAGACACTGCCAGCCTGAGTCAGGTCATTCCCCTCATCAGGCTTTTGCAGAAGAAGCTGGAGACATTGAAGGAGGAGCTAAAACAGAGCGATTCAACTAGGCATGTGGGACTTGTGGATGGAGACCTTAATTTGCTTAACCAGGATTCAATCTGTTGAAATCAGAGCACTACATTTTGGCCGCCGTGCTCGATCCTAGATTTAAAACCTACATTGTATCTCTCTTTCCGGCAGACACAAGTCTGCAGAGGTTCAAAGACCTGCTGGTGAGAAAATTGTCAAGTCAAGCGGAACGTGACCCGTCAACAGCTCCTCCTTCACATTCTCCCGCAACTGGGGGTGCGAGGAAAAGGCTAAGAATTCCGAGCCCACCCGTTGGCGGTGATGCAGGACAGTCTGGAGTGAGTGCTGACATCTGGTCCAGACTGAAGGACCTGGCAACGATTACTGACATGTCGTCTACTGTCACTGCATATGATTCTGTCACCTTTGAAAGAATGGTGGAGAAAAAGAGGCAATTTGGAGGCCCTTGCACAAACTGGCTTTATTCTACCTAAGTTGCCCTCCCTCCAGTGTGTACTCCGAAAGAGTGTTTAGTGCGGCCGCTCACCTTGTCAGCAATCGGCGTACAAGGTTACTTCCAGAAAATGTGGAGAAGATGATGATCATCAAAATTAATTATAATCAATTCCTTCGTGGAGACATTCACCAGCAATTGCCTCCAGAAAGTACACAGGGATCTGAGATGGTGGATTCCAGTGGGGACGAATTAATAATCTGTGAGGAGGGGGATGTACACAGTGAAAGGGGTGAGGAATCGGAGGATGATGAGGTGGACATCTTGCCTCTGTAGAGCCAGTTTGTGCAAGGAGAGATTGATTGATTCTTTTTTGGTGGGGGCCCAAACCAACCAGTCATTTCAGTTAGTCGTGTGGCAGACCCTGTCGCTGAAATGATGGGTTCGTCAATGTTTTTCTTTTCAATCTAAACCCCTGCAGTTTTCTGTAAGCATCTGCTTCGCAATGATGATCAACAAGTCACAAGGGAAAACACTCAGGGCTGGAGGCGTAGATCTTAGGACCAGCTGCTACAAGCATGGCAGAGGTGTCACTATCACTGGTGACACCCAGAGAGGCGGCGAGGGAGATTGTAATACAGTGCGCGCAGATAAGCAGCGCAATGGTAAAAAGGAGGCATGGTCTCATAGGTAGGGGCGTGACCTGAATCACCATTTTGTTGCTGCGGGTATCCCGGGGGTTGGGGGCTGTACCCGGGGACTAGTGTGTGGGTGGTGCTGGCTCCTGCACAGTGACAGAAACTGGGTGTTGCACGTAATGTCACAGTAAAACACCCATATTCTGTCACTGAAGAAGAGCCGGCACTTTGGTGTCACCCCACTTGGCGGGTGACACTCGGGTGTGTGCCGCAACCCCGTTGTGATGCCACTGACCGATGGGAAGCTTTACGTGGCTTACCCATGTGTTAGTAGCCCCAAGCATCTTTTGTGTTAGTCCCTGAAGAAAAACTTCAAATATTGTTTACAATTTTGTAATCAATGGCCTAATTCAGTAAGGATTGCAAATTCTGCTAAGTAACAGAATTTGCAATCCTTTGGTTCGCATGCTGGGGCCACCCATCACAGGGCATGGCCACCCAGCATGCCGCCTCCCTTCTTGACCACGCTGAAATTGCAGTCTCAGTGCAGTTCAGCGTGATCATAAAAAATGGGTTAGCCTCCTGTTGGTGCAGACTGTACGTGTGCGCAGGAAGCCGCCACCATTTTTGTGATCGCAACGGCTGCATGTGATGTCATGCAGCCGCTCTGACCACGCCTCCTGTTTCTCCGTTGAAGCCCTGCCCCCGCACCGCTCCATCTCCGACTTTGAAATGGAGTGTTGCTAACCCCCCCCCCCCCCCGCACCGATTGACAGTCACAGAAAATGCAGGCGCATGCGTATGCTCTTAGCAATTTTTGCAGTTGGATTGCTTATTGTGATTGCAATCCAACCTGAATCAGGCTCTATTACCTATCACAATGCACTGCAGGTAGTACAAAATGGGGTTAATATAGGAGAAAACCCCCCAGAGCTGTGCTCCTTAACTGTCCCTGGTGGCTAGTGGAGCGGCTGCCAAGTAATCAGTGTCCACGCCAGTGCGCACACGGCCCGCCCCCTACAGCCATGCTGGATCACGGTATAGTGTGGGCACAGAAGCCCCTTACCTCCCTTTCATCAGCGGCCTCGTGATCCCGGAGGGCGGTGTGTGTGTGACTGACCTTAGGAAGAAACCGGAGCCTCCGCTGCAGTGACCCAGCAACCAGGGCACGGGAGTATACTGCGCCGCTGGGAGTGATGGAGCTGCAGTAAAGATGTCTATTAGACCTAGCCTGCTGCAGCCCTTGTACATTCTTATAAAAAAAGTTCTTCTTTTCTTGTCAAAATTAATAGCTAAGTATAGGCTGCCTGAGGCAGCCCCCTGTTAAGTGTCCTGCTACTGAAGGCACCAACTACAAACTGAGCTCCCTGTTCATGGAAGCGAGGTTATAGAGCAGGGGGCGCTGAGCATCTTGGGAACAGTCAAAAGCTTTGAGCCTGTTGGTGCCTCAGATCAAGATCCTACTCTACACCACAATGTGAATCCTTGTGGAGTCCAGTGTACCCCACAGAAGAAATGAATGTGTCACACCCATTGGCAGCAACATTAGAATAGCTGCTGATGGGCACAATTGAGAAAGGAAGGGGGGAAAACATTTGAATCCAGCACATATATGTAATTTGAATATGTAATTTGTACCTTCCTACTTTAAAATGTAATGGATGAACCTCACCCTGTGAGAACTATCTTCATGTGTGACTCAGGCAGGGGTGATAGGGAGATAGTGGGCAGCAGATCACTGCCTCGCTGACAGCAGCACATCCCTGCTTCACTGACAGCAGCACATCCCTGCCTCATTGACAGCAGCACATACCTGCCTCACTTATAGCAGCACATCCCTGCCTCACTGGCAGCAGCAGATCACTGCATCACTGACAGCAGCACATCCCTGCCTCACTGGCAGCAGCAGATCCCTGCCTTACTGACAGCTGTATATAGGGCCTAATTCAGACCTGATCTCTGCTGTGCATATTCACACAACAGGAGATCAGGTCTGAAGTGTGTGTGTGTGTGCTGGTGCCGCAGTGCACCGGCACATGCCAGAGATGCGATCAGCATCTCTGCCCAGTGAGCGCCTCTGCCAACACATACTTATCTTGCATATGAGATCTCTTGATCATGAAGATAGTTCTCACAGGGTGAGGTTCATCCATTACATTTTAAAGTAGGAAGGTACAAATTACATATTCAAATTACATATATGTGCTGGATTCAAATGTTTTCCCCCCTTCCTTTCTCAATTGTGCCCATCAGCAGCTATTCTAATGTTGCTGCCAATGGGTGTGACACATTCATTTCTTCTGTGGGGTACACTGGACTCCACAAGGATTCACATTGGGGTGTAGAGTAGGATCTTGATCTGAGGCACCAACAGGCTCAAAGCTTTTGACTGTTCCCAAGATGCTCAGCGCCCCCTGCTCTATAACCTCGCTTCCATGAACAGGGAGCTCAGTTTGTAGTTGGTGCCTTCAGTAGCAGGACACTTAACAGGGGGCTGCCTCAGGCAGCCTATACTTAGCTATTAATTTTGACAAGAAAAGAAGAACTTTTTTTATAAGAATGTACAAGGGCTGCAGCAGGCTAGGTCTAATAGACATCTTTACTGCAGCTCCATCACTCCCAGCGGCGCAGTATACTCCCGTGCCCTGGTTGCTGGGTCACTGCAGCGGAGGCTCCGGTTTCTTCCTAAGGTCAGTCACACACACACCGCCCTCCGGGATCACGAGGCCGCTGATGAAAGGGAGGTAAGGGGCTTCTGTGCCCACACTATACCGTGATCCAGCGTGGCAGTAGGGGGCGGGCCGTGTGCGCACTGGCGTGGACACTGATTACTGGGCAGCCGCTCCACTAGCCAACAGGGACAGTTAAGGAGCACAGCTCTGGGGGTTTTTCTCCTATATTAACCCCATTTTGTACTACCTGCAGTGCATTGTGATAGGTAATAGAGCCTGATTCAGGTTGGATTGCAATCACAATAAGCAATCCAACTGCTAAAATTGCTAAGAGCATACGCATGCGCCTGCATTTTCTGTGACTGTCAATCGGTGCGGGGGGGGTCAGCAACACTCCATTTCAAAGTCGGAGATGGAGCGGTGCGGGGGCAGGGCTTCAACGGAGAAACAGGAGGCGTGGTCAGAGCGGCTGCATGACATCACATGCAGCCGTTGCGATCACAAAAATGGTGGCGGCTTCCTGCGCACACGTACAGTCTGCACCAACAGGAGGCTAACCCATTTTTTATGATCACGCTGAACTGCACTGAGACTGCAATTTCAGCGTGGTCAAGAAGGGAGGCGGCATGCTGGGTGGCCATGCCCTGTGATGGGTGGCCCCAGCATGCGAACCAAAGGATTGCAAATTCTGTTACTTAGCAGAATTTGCAATCCTTACTGAATTAGGCCATTGATTACAAAATTGTAAACAATATTTGAAGTTTTTCTTCAGGGACTAACACAAAAGATGCTTGGGGCTACTAACACATGGGTAAGCCACGTAAAGCTTCCCATGGGTCAGTGGCATCACAACGGGGTTGCGGCACACACCCGAGTGTCACCCGCCAAGTGGGGTGATACCAAAGTGCCGGCTCTTCTTCAGTGACAGAATATGGGTGTTTCACTGTGACATTACGTGCAACACCCAGTTTCTGTCACTGTGTAGGAGCCAGCACCACTCACACACTAGTCCCCGGGTACAGCCCCCAACCCCCGGGATACCCGCAGCAACAAAATGGTGATTCAGGAAACGCCCCTACCTATGAGACCATGCCTCCTTTTTACCATTGCGCTGCTTATCTGCGCGCACTGCATTACAATCTCCCTCGCCGCCTCTCTGGGTGTCATCAGTGATAGTGACACCTCTGCCATGCTTGTAGCAGCTGGTTCTAAGATCTACGCCTCCAGCCCTGAGTGTTTTCCCTTGTGACTTGTTGATCATCATAGCGAAGCAGATGCTTACAGAAAACTGCAGGGGCTTAGATTGAAAAGAAAAACATTGACGAACCCATCATTTCAGCGACAGGGTCTGCCACACGACTGACTGAAATGACTGGTTGGTTTGGGCCCCCACCAAAAAAAAATCAATCAATCTCTCCTTGCACAAACTGGCTCTACAGAGGCAAGATGTCCACCTCATCATCCTCCGATTCCTCACCCCTTTCACTGTGTACATCCCCCTCCTCACAGATTATTAATTCGTCCCCACTGGAATCCACCATCTCAGATCCCTGTTTACTTTCTGGAGGCAATTGCTGGTGAATGTCTCCACGGAGGAATTGATTATAATTAATTTTAATGATCATCATCTTCTCCACATTTTCTGGAAGTAACCTTGTACGCCGATTGCTGACAAGGTGAGCGGCCGCACTAAACACTCTTTCGGAGTACACACTGGAGGGAGGGCAATTTAGGTAGAATAAAGCCAGTTTGTGCAAGGGCCTCCAAATTGCCTCTTTTTCTCCACCATTCTTTCAAAGGTGACAGAATCATATGCAGTGACAGTAGACGACATGTCAGTAATCGTTGACAGGTCCTTCAGTCTGGACCAGATGTCAGCACTCACTCCAGACTGCCCTGCATCACCGCCAGCGGGTGGGCTCGGAATTCTTAGCCTTTTCCTCGCACCCCCAGTTGCGGGAGAATGTGAAGGAGGAGCTGTTGACGGGTCACGTTCCGCTTGACTTGACAATTTTCTCACCAGCAGGTCTTTGAACCTCTGCAGACTTGTGTCTGCCGGAAAGAGAGATACAATGTAGGTTTTAAATCTAGGATCGAGCACGGCGGCCAAAATGTAGTGCTCTGATTTCAACAGATTGAATCCTGGTTAAGCAAATTAAGTGCTCCATCCACAAGTCCCACATGCCTAGTTGAATCGCTCTGTTTTAGCTCCTCCTTCAATGTCTCCAGCTTCTTCTGCAAAAGCCTGATGAGGGGAATGACCTGACTCAGGCTGGCAGTGTCTGAACTGACTTCACGTGTGGAAAGTTCAAAGGGTTGCAGAACCTTGCACAATGTTGAAATCATTCTCCACTGCGCTTGAGTCAGGTGCATTCCCCCTCCTTTGCCTATATCGTGGGCAGATGTATAGGCTTGAATGGCCTTTTGCTGCTCCTCCATCCTCTGAAGCATATAGAGGGTTGAATTCAACCTCGTTACCACCTCTTGCTTCAGATGATGGCAGGGCAGGTTCAGGAATGTTTGGTGGTGCTCCAGTCTTCGGCATGCGGTGGCTGAAGGCAGAAAGTGGCCCGCAATTCTTCGGGCCACCGACAGCATCTCTTGCACGCCCCTGTCGTTTTTTAAATAATTCTGCACCACCAAGTTCAATGTATGTGCAAAACATGGGACGTGCTGGAATTTGCCCAGATGTAATGCACGCACAATATTGGTGGCGTTGTCCGATGTCACAAATCCCCAGGAGAGTTCAATTGGGGTAAGCCATTCTGCGATGATGTTCCTCAGTTTCCGTAAGAGGTTGTCAGCTGTGTGCCTCTTATGGAAAGCGGTGATACAAAGCGTAGCCTGCCTAGGAACGAGTTGGCAATTGCGAGATGCTGCTACTGGTGCCGCCGCTGCTGTTCTTGCTGCGGGAGGCAATACATCTACCCAGTGGGCTGTCACAGTCATATAGTCCTGAGTCTGCCCTGCTCCACTTAACCACAGACAAGTGGACATTGGGTACAACTGCATTTTTTAGGACACTGGTGACTCTTTTTCTGAGGTCTGTGTACATTTTCGGTATCGCCTGCCTAGAGAAATGGAACCTAGAGGGTATTTGGTACCGGGGACACAGTACCTCAATCAAGTCTCTAGTTGCCTATAAATTAACGATGGATACCGGAACCACGTTTCTCACCACCCAGACCTGAGTTATCCGCTTTGCAGCAGGATGACTGCTGTGATATTTCATCTTCCTCGCAAAGGACTGTTGGACAGTCAATTGCTTACTGGAAGAAGTACAAGTGGTCTTCCGACTTCCCCTCTGGGATGACGATCGACTCCCAGCAGCAACAACAGCAGCGCCAGCAGCAGTAGGCGTTACACTCAAGGATGCATCGGAGGAATCCCAGGCAGGAGAGGACTCGTCAGACTTGCCAGTGACATGGCCTGCAGGACTATTGGCTCTCCTGTCTAAGGAGGAAATTGACACTGAGGGAGTTGGTGGTGTGGTTTGCAGGAGCTTGGTTACAAGAGGAAGGGATTTAGTGGTTAGTGGACTGCTTCCGCTGTCATCCAAAGTTTTTGAACTTGTCACTGACTTATGATGAATGCGCTGCAGGTGACGTATAAGGGAGGATGTTCCGAGGTGGTTAACATCCTTATCCCTACTTATTACAGCTTGACAAAGGCAACACACGGCTTGACACCTGTTGTCCGCATTTGTGTACAGCATGCATACCTTCATGTCCCCATTTATCCACCTCATCAGGCGTAACTCAGATTTGCGGTACAGGACTGTCATTGCCAATTTCAGACGTTGCTGTTTGGTCTCTCCATGGCACTGAGAATTTTCACCAAGGTAATGGCGGAAATGATGGTGCTCCTGTGCAAGCAAGGTGTCACAATTATCCCGTACTTGGGCGATCTCATAAAAGCGAGATCAAGAGAGCAGTTGCTGAACAGCGTATCACTTTCACTGAAAGTGTTACAGCAACACGGCTGGATTCTCAATATCCCGAAGTCGCAGTTGATTCCTACTACTCGTCTGTCTTTCTTGGGCATGATTCTGGACACAGACCAGAAGAGGGTTTATCTCCTGATAGAAAAGGCCCAGGAACTCATGACTCTTGTCAGGAACCTATTGAAACCAAAACTTGTGTCAGTGCATCACTGCACTCGAGTCCTGGGAAAGATGGTGGCATCATACGAGGCCATTCCATTCGGCAGGTTCCATGCAAGGACTTTCCAATGGGACCTACTGGACAAGTGGTCCGGGTCACATTTACAGATGCATTGGTTGATCACCCTGTCCCCCAGGGTCAGGGTATCACTCTTGTGGTGGCTGCAGAGTGCTCACCTTCTCGAGGGACGCAGATTCAGCATTCAGGGCTGGATCCTGGTGACCACAGACGCAAGCCTCCAAGGTTGGGGAGCAGTCACACAGGGAAGACATTTCCAAGGTCTTTGGTCAAGTCAAGAGACTTGTCTTCACATCAACATCCTGGAACTAAGGGCCATATACAATGCCCTACGTCAAGCGGAGACCTTACTTTGCGACCAACCGGTTCTGATCCAGTCAGACAACGTCACCGCAGTGGCTCATGTAAACCGCCAAGGCGGCACAAGAAGCAGAGTGGCGATGGCACAAGCCACCAGAATTCTTCGCTGGGTGGAGAATCACGCAAGCGCACTGTCAGCAGTGTTCATTCCGGGAGTGGACAACTGGGAAGCAGACATCCTCAGCAGACACGACCTACATCCGGGAGAGTGGGGATTTCATCAGGAAGTCTTTGCACAGATTACAAGTCGGTGGGAACTGCCACAGATAGACATGATGCCGTCCCGGCTCAACAAAAAGCTACAGAGGTATTGCGCAAGGTCAAGAGACCCTCAGGCAGTAGCTGTAGACGCCCTAGTGACACCGTGGGTGTTCCGGTCGGTCTATGTATTTCCTCCTCTTCCTCTCATACCCAAGGTGTTGAGGATAATAAGACAAAGAGGAGTGAGAACAATCCTCATTGTTCCAGATTGGCCACGGAGGACCTGGTATCCGGATCTGCAGGAAATGCTCACAGAAGATCTGTGGCCTCTCCCTCTAAGACAGGACCTGTTGCATCAGGGGCCCTGTCTGTTCCAAGACTTACCGCGGCTGCGTTTGACGGCATGGCGGTTGAATGCCGGATCCTAGCATTCCGGTTGAGGTCATCCCTACGCTGATAAAGGCTAGGAAGGATGTAACGTTAAAACATTACACCGTATATGGCGAAATTATGTTTCTTGGTGTGAGGCCAGGAATGCTCCTACGGAAGAATTCCATCTGGGCCGTTTCCTTCACTTCCTACAAACTGGAGTGAATTTGGGCCTAAAATTAGGCTCTATTAAGGTCCAGATTTCAGCCTTATCCATTTTCTTTCAAAAAGAATTGGCTTCTCTTCCAGAAAATCAGACTTTTGTAAAAGGAGTGCTGCATATTCAGCCTCCTTTTGTGCCTCCGGTGGCACCTTGGGACCTTAACGTGGTGTTAAGTTTTCTAAAATTACACTGGTTTGAACCACTTAAAACAGTGGAGTTAAAATATCTCACATGGAAGGTGGTCATGTTATTAGCCTTGGCTTCGGCTAGGCGAGTGTCGGAATTAGCGGCTTTGTCACATAAAAGCCCATATTTGGTATTCCATGTGGATAGAGCGGAATTGCAGACCCGTCCTCAATTCCTACCAAAAGTGGTCTCATCTTTTCATATGAACCAACCTATTGTGGTGCCTGTGGCTACGCGTGACTTGGAGGATTCCGAGTTACTTGATGTGGTTAGGGCTTTGAAAATTTACGTGGCAGGACGGCTAGAGTCAGGAAAACTGAAGCGCTGTTTGTCCTGTATGCAACCAACAAGATTGGTGCCCCTGCTTCAAAGCAGGCTATTGCTCGCCGGATTTGTAACACGATTCAGCAAGCGCATTCTATGGCTGGATTGCAGTTACTGAAATCGGTCAAGGCCCATTCCACGAGGAAAGTGGGCTCTTCTTGGGCGGCTGCCCGAGGGGTCTCGGCACTACAGCTGTGTCAAGCTGCTACTTGGTCGGGTTCACACACCTTTGCAAAATACTATAAGTTTGATACCCTGGCTGAGGAGGAACTCATGTTTGCTCAATCGGTGCTGCAGAGTCATCCGCACTCTCCCGCCCGTTTTGGAGCATTGGTATAATCCCCATGGTCCTTACGGAGTCCCCAGCATTCTCTAGGACGTTAGAGAAAATAAGATTTTAAACCTACTGGTAAATCTTTTTCTCGTAGTCCGTAGAGGATGCTGGGCGCCCGTCCCAAGTGCGGACTACTTCTGCAATACTTGTATATAGTTATTGCTTCAATAAGGGTTATGTTATATTTGCATCGGTCCTGCACTGATGCTATGTTGTTTTTTCATACTGATAACTGGGTAGTTTATCACAAGTTATACGGTGTGATTGGTGTGGCTGGTATGAATCTTGCCCTGGATTAACAAAATCCTTTCCTCATACTGTCCGTCTCCTCTGGGCACAGTTTCTCTAACTGTGGCATAGAGGGAGGAGCCGTGCACACCCAGAACTAAAGTCTTTCTTAAAGTGCCCATGTCTCCTGTGTAGCCCGTCTATCCCCATGGTCCTTACGGAGTCCCCAGCATCCTCTACGGACTACGAGAAAAAGATTTACCGGTAGGTTCAAAATCTTATTTTCTACTTTATTCTTTTCTATCCTAGTTTATTACGACCAACTCTCATCCAAGGAGTTTGATATTCTACTACCTGCATGCAATTTAAATTGCTTAAATTGTTTATATGGTTGATTTGTCCTTCACAATCCATAATCTGCAACTTGGATGTACTTGTGTCATTGAAAATCTTATAATAAAAATGTATATACAGATACTCAACCTGTATATTGAAAAAAAAAAAAGTTATAAGACATATGCATTCAATATTTGAAGAAACAAAATAAAATAAAGCTATCTATTGGGTTTCACAAACAAGCACATTGGAAGACTTGACTACTGTTAAAAGACATGCATTACATGGTATAGAGCCACAAACCACAATGTAGTAAAATAAAACCAAACTTACATGTGTATCAAACCTATGTGAGGCTTACATTGATAGTGCAAGATCAACACTCTATCAACTGTGCAAACTAGACTGCACATAAATGCCATAAAATTTATCTGAGATTTTAGTAAATCAGGCCCGTTGCTGTCCGGGTCACGCAGCCGTCACGGCCCGCCCCCATACGGTCCGGTCATGTCTGCGTTGTCCTGACTGTGCCCCCAAAATGGCGGCACAACGCCGCTGGCCCGACTCCTCCTGCCTAGTGACCGCCTCTGCCTGTCAATCAGGCAGAGGCGCTCACTGGGCAGAGATGCTGATCGCATCTCTGGCATGTGCCGGTGCACTGCGGCACCAGCACACACGCACTTCAGACCTGATCTCCTGTTGTGTGAATATGCACAGCAGGGATCAGGTCTGAATATACAGCTGTCAGTAAGGCAGGGATGTGCTGCTGCCAGTGAGGCAGGGATGTGCTGCTGGTAGTGAAGCAGTGATGTGCTGCTGTCAGCGAAGCAGTGCTGTGCTGCTGTCAGCGAGACAGGGATGTGCTGCTGTCAGCGAGGCAGGGATGTGCTGCTGTCAGCGAAGCAGGGATGTGCTGCTGTCAGCGAAGCAGGGATGTGCTGCTGTCAGCGAGGCAGGGATGTGCTGCTGTCAGCGAGGCAGGGATGTGCTGCTGTCAGCGAGGCAGGGATGTGCTGCTATAAGTGAGGTAGGGATGTGCTGCTGTCATTGAAGCAGGAATGTGCTGCTGCAGTGAGGCAGAGATATGCAGCCCACTATCTCCCTATCACCCCTGCCTGAGTCACACACTTTCCCTGTCACCCCTGCCTCAGTTACCCACTATCTCCCAGTCACCGCTGCCTCAGTCAACCACTATATCTGCGATCCCTGCCTCAGTCACCCACTATACCAGTCACCCCTGCTTTAGTCACCCACTGTCACCCTATCACCCCTGCTTCAGTCACCCACTATCCCTGTCAACCCTGCCTCAGTCACCCACTATCTCCCAGTCACCCCTGCCTCAGTCAGCCACTATCCCTGTCACCCCTGCCTCAGTCTCTTACTGTCCCTGTCACCCCTGCCACAGTCATCCACTATCTCCCTATCACCCCTGCCTTAGTCATTTATTATACCTGTCACCCACTTTCTTCCCATACTTACCCAACCCCTTCCTATCACCCCTCCCTCAGTAACCCACTATCTCCCTGTCACCCACTATCTCCCAGTCATCCCTGCCTCAGTCACCTACTGACACCAGTGCAGACATTTCTGCTGCGGCCTCTCCACTCTCCAGCGTGAACGTCCTGACGACTGAGGAAATCCGCTTCCTAGTTGAGGACTCCGGAAATGAACACTGCCGATATTGCTGTCAGATGACTTTCTACCCAACGGAGGATTTTTGATACTTCCAGCTTTGCCATGCAGTTTCGAGTGCCGCCTTGATGATTTGTGTACACTACCGTGGTGGCGTTGTCAGATTGTACTTGAACAGGCCTGTTCTGTACTAGAGGCAGGGCCAGTGTCAATTAATTGAACACTGCCTGCAATTCCAGAATGTATATCAGGAGGAGAGATTCCTCCCTGGTCCACTGACCCTGGAGAAAGTGTTGCTCCAACACCATGGCCCAGCCCAAAAGACTGGCATCCATTGTCAGGAGGACACAGTTGGAGATCCAGAAGGGATGGTCCCTGCTCAACTGTTGGACCTGTAGCCTCCAGCTCAGTGTCAGACGAACCTCCGGAGTCAAGGAGATCATTTGAGACATCATCCGATGAGGCAGGCCGTCCCACTTGGAGAGGATTAACCTCTGCAGAGGGCGGTAATGAAATTGAGCGTACTCTACCATATCGAAAGCCGACACCATGAGGTCTAGTACTTGCATCGCCATGTGTATCAACACTCTTGGGCGAGAGAGGACGATACTGTCCTGAATTTTCAGGACTTTCTCTGGAGACAGAAACAATTGTTGGCTGTGTGTGTCCAGCAGTGCCCCTAGGTGCACAATGTTCCGAGCAGGGACCAGCGAGGACTTTTTTCAGTTGATGAGCCACCCGTGGACTTTTAGGAATTGGACCGCCAGTTCCAGATAACTGTGGAGAACCTCTTGGGAGTTCACCAGGATCAGCAAGTCGTCCAGATTTGGCAGGATCCTGATTCTCTGATGGTGAAGGGTCGTCATCACGGCCATGACCTTGGTGAATATCCGAGGTGCCGTGGCCAAACCAGAAGGCAGGACTTGAAATCCAAAAACAAACCAGGCACAACACTGCTTAGCTTCCATCATCAGATGAGATTGGACCAGTGGCGTAACTACTGCCCCCGCAGTCCTCGCGGTGGCTTGGGGGCGAGGGGCTGCGGGGGCGCCACTGATTTACAGCAGACTGACATGCGGACGAGCGTCCGCATGTCAGTCTGCAGTCTCCTTCCCTCCGCCGCTTTTTGGAGGGACACGGAGGGCACACAGCGCGCCTCCCTGTGTCCCTCCTGCTGCATCATCTCCGGCGGCCGCGGGTCTAATAGGGGGAAGTGCCGTCCGTGAGCTCTAATTGGCTCACGAACCAGCACTTCCCCCTATTAGACCCGCGGCCGCCGGAGATGATGCAGCAGGAGGGACACAGGAGAGACGAGCTGTGCTCTCCGTGTCCCTCCAAAAAGCGACGGCGGGGGGGGGGGGTAAATATCTGGCACTGGGGGCATATATGGCACGGGGGGGGGGAGGGAGGAATATCTGGCACTGGGGCATTTCTGGCACTAGGGGGAATATCTGGCACTGGGGGCATATCTGGCACTGGGGGGGATATCTGGCACTGGGGCATATATGGCACTGGGGGGGAATATCTGGCACTGGGGGCATATATGGCACTGGGGGGGGTATCTGGCACTGGGGGCATATATGGCACGGGGGGCATATATGGCACTGGGGGGAATATCTGGCACTGGGGGCATATATGGCACTGGGGGGGAATATCTGGCACTGGGGGCATATGTGTACCTGGCACATGGGGGGGACGACTATATTTGGCACTGGGGCATGTAAGTACCTGGCACCGTGGGGGAATATCTGGCACTGGGGACATATGTGGCACTGGGAGCACAGCCCTAGCAACAAGGACTACCTCCTAGCAACGAGCATGACACCCAGTGCATGAAACATCTGGCAACGAGCATGACACCCAGTGCATGAAACACCTGGCAACGAGCATGACACCCAGTGC
This sequence comes from Pseudophryne corroboree, assembly GCF_028390025.1. Taxonomy (NCBI): domain Eukaryota; kingdom Metazoa; phylum Chordata; class Amphibia; order Anura; family Myobatrachidae; genus Pseudophryne; species Pseudophryne corroboree. Next base: position 128,406 of record NW_026967699.1, on the reverse strand, counting down.
ATGAAACCCCTGGCAACGAGCATGACACCCTGAGCATGAAAACCCCTGGCACCGTGCATGGAACCAAGAGCATGAAACCCCTGGCAACGAGCATGACACCCAGTGCATGAAACCCCTGACAACGAGCAGGTAATTGAAAAGTAATTAGAAGCCTTACTGTAGGACTTAATGTGTAATGGGCATTACGGTGTGTGGCATAATGTATCACGGACATTGCGGTGTGTGTCATAATGTGTCGCAGGCATTACGGTGTATGGTATACTATATCGCGGGCATTGTGATATGTGGTATAATGTCTCAGGGTCATTGCAGTGTGTGGCATAATGTATCACGGACATTGCGGTGTGTGTCATAATGTGTCAGGCATTACGGTGTGTGGTATACTATATCACGGGCATTGTGGTATGTGGTATAATGTCTCAGGGTCATTGCAGTGTGGCATAATACATAACGGGCATTGCGATGTGTGGCATAGGGTATAACGGGCAGGGCATTGCGGTATGTGTCACAGGCATTACGGTGTATGGTATACTATATCACGGGCATTGTGGTATAATGTCTCAAGGTCATTGCAGTGTGTGGCATAATGTGTCACAGGCATTGTATGTGCTATAATGTATTGGGCATTGCAGTGTGTGGCATAATGTATCACGGACATTGCGGTGTGTGTCATAATGTGTCACAGACATTGTATGTGCTATAATGTATCAGGGGCATTGCAGTGTGAAGCATAATGTATAACGGGCATTGCGATTCCTGTCATAATGTGTCACAGGCATTACGGTGTGTGGCATAATGTGTCACAGACATTACGGTGTGTGGCATAATGTGTCGGGGGCATTACAGTGTGTGCATATTGTGTCGTGCATTATTGTGTGCGGCATAATGTCTAAGGGCCATTGCAGTATGTGGCATAATGTATACTGGGCATTACTATAAGGAGGAAAAATGACAAATAATGTAAGGGGCATGAATCAGGATTATTTTTCTTTCCTGTGGTGGCAAACGTATGGGCGTGCAGGTTGCAAAACTGGGGTATAAGGTAGTCTTTTCCTGCAATGCCACGCCCCTTTATGTGAAACCACGCCCACTCCAACAAAACCACGCCCCTTTTTTGACGCGCGCGCCTTAGGCGCGCGCATATTTATCCCTTTCTTGCTCCCAATTATGGAGCATGAAGGGGGGGGGGGGGGGCGCCGAAGAATTTTTTGGCTTGGGGGAGAAAAATTTCTAGTTACGCCACTGGATTGGACATATCCAGTGTGATGCGGCTGTAGATGATTTTTGCTGTTTCTAACTTCTACATCAATGAATAAGTTTCAAAATAGAATGCATCAAGAGAACGGTGTTGGTAGTATAAAACTACCTACAGCACCTGGTATTCCCAGGTGGTCTCACATCCAAGAACAAACCAGGCCTAAGATCAGGTGATATTGGGCATATACAGTGTGGTGTGGCTGTAGATGAGCTTAGTGGTTTCTGTTAGAGTTCTACTTCTAACTACTCGTACATAAATGAATAAGCGGACGATTTATTAAACCTGGTGAAATGATAATTTGCATGGTGATAAAGTACCAGCCAATCAGCTCCTAATTGCCATGTCACAGGCTGGGTTTGAAAAATGACAGTTAGGAGCTGACTGGCTGGTACTTTATCACCTTGCACTTTATCAGTTCCCCAGGCTTAATAGATCTGCCCCAATGTTTCAAAATGGAATGCATCAAGAGAACGGTGTTGGTTTTGTAAAAATACACACAGCTCCTGGTATTTCCTGGTGGTCTCCCATCCAAGTACTAAAACCAGGACCAACACTGCTCAGCTTCCATGATCAGGAGAGATTGGGCAAATCCAGTGTGCTGTGGCTGTAGATGAGCTCGTGGTTTCTGTTAGAGCTCTTCTACTTCTAACTTCTGGTACATAAAAGAATATGTGTAAAAATTAAATGTACAGTACCAAGAAAAGGGTGTTGGTAGTTTAAAAACACCTAAAGAATCTGATAATACATGGATGGGAGACTGCTTGGTAGTAACAAAGTCCAATACTGCTTTGCTTCAAAGATCAAATGAGATTGGGCATATCCAGTGTGGTGTGGCTTTAGATAAGCTTTGTGGTTTCTGTTAGAGCTCTTCTACTTCTAACTACTGGTACATTAATGAATATGTATAAGGTTGTAGTTTATCCAATATCCCTTTACTACCTTACCTCCCCCCCCCCCTCCCCTCCCCTCCCCTCCTTATAGCTTCCTTTGTTCTCTCCTCCTCGTATGTGCGTTATTTGTTTTCTCATACGTCCTAGAGGATGCTGGGATCACATTAAGAACCATGGGGTATAGACGGGATCCGCAGGAGACATGGGCACTTTAAGACTTTCAAAGGGTGTGAACTGTCTCCTCCCTCTATACCCCTCCTCCAGACTCCAGTTTTAGAATTGTGCCCAGTGAGACTGGATGCACTACAGGGGAGCTCTACTGAGTTTCTCTGAAAAGACTTATGTTAGTTTTTCTTATTTTCAGGGAGGCTGCTGGCAACAGTCTCCCTGCTTCGTGGAACTTAGGGGAGAGAAGTATGACCAACTTCTAGTGAGTTCAATGGCTCTGCTTCTGGCTGACAGGACACCATTAGCTCCTGAGGGTGCTGATCGCTGGGTACGCCTAGATGCCCACTCCCGTAGCCTGCCATCACCCCCTTACAGAGCCAGAAGTCAGAAGACAGGCGAGTAGCAGAAGAACAGAAGACTTCTTCTCCAGTGATGGCATTCTGAGGTACCACGCAGCGAGCGGAATGCTGTGCGCCATGCTTCCACACAAATACAGGCACTGCAGGGTGCAGGGCATGTGGGTGGGTGGGGGGGGGCACCCTGGGCAGCATAAATTCCTCACAAAAGGCTGGCAAAAGTGGACATTAGTGCCTGGGCACTGTCCTTACCCCGCCAGCGTAATTAATTATTTGTTTCTGAGCGGGACAGAAGCGTGCCATTACAGCGGCGGGGCTTCTTCCTCACCTCACCAGCACATCTATAGAGCGTTACAAGTCTATCACTATAGAGTTTATTATTTCCCAGACTGTGTACTTTTGGCGCTGGGTTGTGAGCTGAAAAATCCTCTCTGTCCCTCTGACAGATTTACTGTAGGTCTATCCCCCATAAGCCGATGTGTCTGTGGGTACTTGGTACATGTGTGTCAACATGTCGGTGGCTGAATGTTTTTCCCAAGAGGAAACTATATTAGGAATGCAGACATATGATGGTGGCCCTGTTGGCACCACCAATAACTGACTGGGTGAAAGTTTCAATAATATCAGAGTGAGGTTGGATAAATCTGTGTCCCAGACACAGACGTAGAGAATAGATGTGATGTTCATGGCTATGCTTCTTTTCCCTCAGGCCCGCAAAAATGTTACTACACACTGATACTGACTCGGATACTGATTCCTATGTCGACCATAATATTTCCTGATTAGATCCAATATTGGCAAGGAGCATTCAGTACATGATTGTGGATATTAAGGACATATTAACATCACTGAGGACCCTGCTGTTCCTGACAAAGGGGTCTATATGTATGTATATATAGATATATAATGAAAGCTGATGTAACGTTTCTCCATCTCTGTTTGAGAAAGTCTGGGCCAGCTCGACAAGATGGCTTCAAATCCCCAAAAGGTTTCCGATTGTTTATTCATTTCCTGCTGCGGACAGAATAAAGTGGGAGTCACCCCCTGTTCTGCATGGGGCCCTGTCACAAATCCAGCGGATCGTATGCAGGAAGCTACATTATTTCTAGTTATGTAACCACGGGTACATTACTTAGACCTGCCATTACATGCGCATGGGTGAGTAGTAGTATTCAAGAATTGGTCGAATACCTTGTCTTCCGATATAGATATCTTGGAGAGATGGGATAATCCTTACGTTGGATCATATCAAGGACACTGCAGCATACTTACGACTGCAAGGGATATAGGACTCTTGAGTTCACGGGCCAATTTCATGGCAGTCTCGGATAGGAGGGCATTGTGGATTCACCAAGGGAATGCTGATGCTGACTCCAAGAAGAAAGGGAGTCTCTTCCCTATGAAGGTGAAGCCTTGTTTGGTGACTGCCTAGTTAATTTGATCTCGGCAGCTCCCGCAGGTAAGTCAACCTTCTTGCCCTATGTTCCCTCTCAACGGATGAAGACGCATCATTGTCTAACGCAGTCATTTTGTCCCAATAGATATGCAAGAAGTTAAGATTCCCCTTTCTTTGCAGGTAGAGGAAGGAGAAGAGGGAAGAGGTCTGTAGCCTCTTCAAGATCGCAGGAGCAGAGATCGTCCTCTGCTTCTGCCAAATCCACTGCATGACGCTGGGGCTCTCTTGCAGGAGCCCACACCAGTGGGGGCACGTCTAAAACACTTCAGTCAGTTCTGGATTAATTTGGACCTGGACTCGTGGGTTTTACAAATAGTGTCACAAGGGTACAAACTGGGGTTTCAAGACGTTCCCCCTCACCGATTGTTCAAATCGGCCTTAGTCAGCAGGGAGAAGGTTTTTATTCAAGCCTCTTCGTGCTCCCGAAGCCGGACGGCTCAGTCAGACCAATCTTAAATCTGAAATCCCTCAATTTCTACCTAAAGAAATTCAATTTCAAGATGGAATCTCTCAGGGTAGGGATCTCCAGTCCGGAGGAAGGAGATTTCATGGTTTTGGTAGACATAAGGATGCCTAATTACATGTTCCCGTTTAGCCACTGCATCAAGCTACCTGAGGTTTGCAATTCAGGATTGTCATTACCAATTTCAGACGTTGCCGTTTGGTCTGTCCACGGCTCCGAGGATTTTCACCAGGGTGATGGTGGAAATGATGGTTCTCCTTCGCAAGCAAGGAGTCACAATTATGCCGTACTTGGATGATCTCCTGATAAAGGCGAGATCCAGGGACCAGTTGGTGCAAAACATCTACTCTCCCTGACAGTTCTTCAACAACATGGTTGGCTCCTAAACTTGCCAAAATCGCAGTTGGTCCCAATGACGCGGTTGTTGTTTTTGGGAGTCATACTGTTAGGCGCCGGGGTCCGCTTGATGGTCTGCGCGGCCCGGCGCCTAGCAACTAGAGACGCCGTGCACGTACAGCCGCCGGCTCCCTAGCAACGCTAGACGCCGGGCGCGCTGAGCCGCACGGACCCTAGCAACGGGGACGCCACTGGCGGACCGCGTTCCCCGTTGCTAGGCTTTAGGAAATTAAGATATTCACCTGCTCTCTGGCCGTGCAGCAAGGCAGCTGCACGGCATTTATTCTAATCAGCCTTTAGCAGCTGATTGGAGGACTCCTTGTTAAATACACTCCCAGGGCTTCTCACAGACGCCGGTAATAGCTTCCTGCATGCTGCCTTTGTTTGCTGAGAGTCTGTTTCCAGTCCTGCTGTATCCGGTCATTCCAGTCCGCAGAAGTCCGGTATTCGGGAGTTGTCATCTCATCCCAAGAGGTCGTTTGGTTCCCTGGAGTCCTGACTGATCACCGTTTTATATCCAGTGGTGTTCGTGAGTTGCGGCTCTGCCGTGTGTTGCGGCTCAGCCGCTTTACCTTTTATATTTTGTGTTTGGAGCATTTGCGGAGGGTTCCGCTTCCACAAGTCCCCTCTGGTACTTGGCGGTGCCGGGTAGGAGAATTGGACAAGTGGATATTTTGGTTGTCCTTTTTCCTGGCGGTTTCTCCGCACATATTATAGTTTTGAGTTTGCTTAGCCCCTGGCCTGGTTGTTTAGTTAGAGGGCCTCTTGTTATCACCCTGTCTCGGGTTTCCCTTTGTCTCTCATTAAGACCGGGGGGCATCGAAGTTGGGCAGACATAATCCGCCCTTCAAACGCGGCTGCCAAGGGCTCAAGAAACCATAGTCTCGCAGGGGATTTCTGACAACACGGGTAAGACAACAGAGTTAGGGCGCCAGGGGCTATTTTCCTGTCCTGCTCCCTTCCCCAGCATTCCGTTCCAGTGCTCCAGTCCTTGCCATAAGATCTTCTCTGACCAGAGTGCTGGAATCATAACATTATTACCGGCCATACCAAAACTTAAAATTAAACGGGGTTTAATTTTTTCTCATTCAGTTTTGTGAGAGTTTATCGGCCTCATGAATCCAACAGGTTTAGTGCCAAATCCTGGTCAGCTCTTAGTCAGCCAGATTCAAGAACTTACTCAGATGGTTCAGGATCTTTCTCTTCGGGTGAAGTCGCAGGAAGATCTTTTGCGAGCTTCCCCAAGGGTAGTCCCTGAACCAAAGATGCATTTGCCTGACCGTTTTTCTGGTGATAGAAAAGAGTTTTTTAATTTTAAAGAATCCTGTAAACTTTATTTTCGTTTAAGACCGACTTCCTCGGGTACTGAATCTCAGCGGGTCGGGTTTATTATTTCTTTGCTCCAGGGGGATCCTCAGACCTGGGCATTTGGTTTAAGAGCAGAGGATCCGGCATTGTTGTCAGTTGACGCTTTTTTTGAGTCTTTAGGGCTCTTGTATGATGACCCTGATAGAGAGGCGTCCGCTGAAAGTCAGTTGCGCGCTCTCAGACAGGGTAGAAATCCTGCAGAGGTTTATTGTACGGAGTTTCGCCGTTGGTCGAACGACTGTGGCTGGAATGACCCAGCCCTGCGCAGTCAGTTTCGCCTCGGCTTATCAGAGTCTATAAAAGACAGTCTCCTTCAGTACCCCGCTCCTGAGACTCTCGATAAACTCATGGAGCTTTCTATTAAGATTGATCGTCGTCTCAGAGAGCGGAGGGCTGAAAAAGGAGCACCTGTAAGGTCAAGTCCGTGTGTAAATTCCATTCCTGAAGACGTAGAGGAGACCATGCAGATGGGTCTCTCCCGGCTGTCTCCTGAAGAAAGAGCCAGAAGGCAAAATTCTGGTCTTTGTCTGTACTGTGGGGGTAAGGGACATTTTGCTCGTAATTGTCCGAACAAGTCGGGAAACGCTTTGACCAGGTGAATTGTGAGGGGGTTCACCTAGGTCTGCAGCTTATCTCCTCGAATAACTCCCTTTTAGTCCCAGTTAAAGTTTCCTTTGGCAGCCTCAGTTCTTCGGTGTCGGCTTTTGTTGACAGTGGAGCTGCAGGAAACTTTATGGATTTAACTTGGGCTAAGGCCTTAGGCATTCCTCAGTTACCTTTGGGTAGGTGTGTCACCATGCATGGCTTAGATGGGAGTCCGCTGTCTAATGGGATTATTTCTCTCCGTACACCCCCTGCACTACTTACAGTAGGAGCTCTACATTCCGAGAAAATCGAGTTCTTTCTTACATATTGCCCAGCAGTTCCAGTTGTTCTGGGTCACCCTTGGCTGGCCTTTCATAATCCCACCATTGATTGGCGGTCGGGGGAGATTTCACATTGGGGTACTTTTTGTGATAAGGAATGTATCACGTTTCCAGTCAGAGTAGCAGCTATCATTCCAGAACTCATTCCGGTGGAATACCAGGAGTTTGCTGATGTTTTCTCCAAAGGCAATGCGGACATTCTGCCTCCCCATCGGCCTTATGATTGTGCTATTGAGTTAATTCCTGGTGCCGCATTGCCAAAGGGAAGATTATATGCATTATCCGGGCCAGAAACTGCGGCTATGAATGATTATGTAAAGGAGAGCCTTGAGAAAGGATTTATTAGACCATCAAAATCTCCTTTAAGTGCAGGCTTCTTCTTTGTGGAGAAAAAGGATGGCTCGCTTAGACCTTGCATTGATTTTAGAGCCCTGAATAAGATCTCAGTTAAAAACACCTATCCTTTGCCGTTGATTTCTGTACTCTTTGATCAGTTACGTTCTGCTGTGATTTTTTCTAAAATTGACCTTAGAGGAGCGTACAACCTCATCCGAATTAAATCTGGAGATGAGTGGAAAACGGCCTTCAGTACTCAGTCGGGTCACTACGAATACCTGGTGATGCCGTTCGGCCTGTCCAATGCTCCGGCAGTTTTTCAAGACCTCATTAACGATGTGCTCCGTGACTTCCTAGGGAAATTCGTGGTCGTTTACTTAGACGACATCCTGATTTTTTCTAAATCAATGGAACAACATGTTACCCAGGTGCGTCTGGTTCTTCAAAAGTTATGTGAGAATCATTTATATGCCAAGCTGGAGAAGTGTGAGTTTCATGTCACGGAAGTATCTTTTTTAGGGTACATAATTTCCCCTCAGGGATTTTCCATGGAACCAAAGAAACTCCAGGCCATCCTTAGTTGGGCGCAACCCACCAATTTAAAAGCAATTAAGCGTTTTTTAGGGTTTGCGAATTATTATAGGAGGTTCATTCATTCTTTTTCTGACCTGGTTGCTCCCATTGTAGCTCTGACAAAGAAAGGAGCGGATCCTACCAACTGGTCGCATGAAGCTGAGTTGTCCTTCCGGGCCTTGAAACAAGCCTTTGTCTCGGCTCCAGTCCTCAGACATCCTAATCCGGAATTGCCCTTTGTGGTGGAGGTTGATGCCTTGGAGGTTGGAGTGGGGGCTATCCTTTCTCAAAAGGATCCGGAGTCTCTGGAGTTACATCCTTGTGCCTTTATGTCCAGGAAATTCTCCTCCGCTGAATCCAACTATGACGTTGGTAATCGGGAGTTACTGGCGGTAAAATGGGCTTTCGAGGAGTGGAGGCATTGGCTGGAGGGAGCAAAACATACTATTTCGGTATTGACTGACCATAAGAACCTGCAATACATTGAATCGGCTAAGCGGCTTAATGCCCGGCAGGCACGTTGGGCATTATTTTTTACGCGTTTCAAATTTATAATCACTTTCAGGCCTGGTTCCAAGAATACTAAGGCTGATGCCCTGTCACATAGCTTTCTTCCGGTTCACAATAACAATCCTGTTACCCCCATACTTCCATCTTCGGTCATCTGGGCGGGCCTCACACAAGATTTATTTACCCAGTTAAAACAGCTTCAACACCAAGCTCCTAGAATTACTCCTGCTGGTCGTCTTTACGTCCCTGAGTTTTTGAGAGTTACTGTTTTAACGGAATTCCATGATAACAAAGTTTCAGGGCATCCAGGAGTCTCTAAGACATTGGAGTTAGTCTCTCGCTCAGTATGGTGGCCTGGTCTTTCTAAAGACGTCAAGGAATTTGTTTATTCATGTCAGGTTTGTGCACAGCATAAGGTTCCCCGTTCCTTGCCCATCGGGCAACTTATGCCCTTAAATGTTCCTCTCAGGCCATGGTCTCATATTTCTATGGATTTTGTGGTTGACCTTCCCCTTTCAGCCGGATTCCGAGTCATATGGGTGGTAGTGGACCGTTTTAGTAAAATGGCTCATTTTATTGCTCTTCCCCGATTGCCTTCTGCCCAAGGGTTGGCAGTTTTGTTTCTCCGCCATGTATTCAGGCTTCATGGGTTGCCTACTGATATTGTTTCTGATCGGGGTCCACAATTCATCGCACAATTCTGGAAATGTTTTTGTGCCTCATTGAAGATGAAATTGTCGTTAACATCCGGTTACCACCCACAATCCAACGGGCAAACCGAACGAGTTAACCAATCATTGAAACAATATTTGCGCTTGTATTCAGCCAAACTCCAGAATGATTGGTCCGAGTTTCTTCCGTTGGCTGAATTTGCTTACAATAATTCTTGTCATTCCTCCACTAAAGAGTCTCCATTCTTTTCAGTTTTTGGTTTTCACCCCAGAGCTAATTCTTTTTTTCATCATTCCTCAGTCTCCTCGCTTACCTTAACCTCCCATCTCAGAGCCATTTGGAAAAAGGTGCACCTTGCTCTCAGAAAAGCGGCCTTTCGAGAGAAGAAATTTTCTGACAGGCTCCGACGTCCTTGCACTTTTAAGGTGGGAGATAGGGTGTGGTTGTCGACTCGCAACATCAGGCTTCGACAATCCTCAGCTAGACTGGGACCCAAATTTATTGGGCCATTTCTTATTATTAAAAGAGTCAACCCAGTTGCCTTTCGGTTACGTTTACCAAGATCTCTCCGGATTGGAAATACGTTTCATTGTTCCCTGTTGAAACAATACGTTTCTTCCAGTAGATTTCCTCGGAAGATCTCTCAGGGTAGATCTCCAGTAGATGTACAGGGACAACAGGAGTTCTTGGTAGAGAAGGTTCTCGATTCCAAATTGTCCCGGGATCGGCTGTATTTTCTGGTTCACTGGAAAGGCTATGGTCCGGAGGAAAGGTCTTGGGTCCTGGATAAGGATCTTCATGCCCCGAGGCTCAAGAGGGCATTTTTTCGGGAATTTCCTCAGAAACCTGGCTTTAGGGGTTCCTTGACCCCTCCTCAAGGGGGGGGTACTGTTTGGCGCCGGGGTCCGCTTGATGGTCTGCGCGGCCCGGCGCCTAGCAACTAGAGATGCCGTGCACGTACAGCCGCCGGCTCCCTAGCAACGCTAGACGCCGGGCGCGCTGAGCCGCACGGACCCTAGCAACGGGGACGCCACTGGCGGACCGCATTCCCCGTTGCTAGGCTTTAGGAAATTAAGATATTCACCTGCTCTCTGGCCGTGCAGCAAGGCAGCTGCACGGCATTTATTCTAATCAGCCATTAGCATTAGAGACCTGAGACAAAGAGATCTGAATTATATGAGAGCCGACCAGAGGAAACACAAATTATGCAGTCAAGTGTCCCACATTTGGGGAAATCGCAGATGCAGCACACCCAGAGTGCAATGGGTGAGCCTTGCCCTGGGAGAAGCACCTTCCTGATCATACCTGGCAGGTAAGTAGGAGTTGGGCAAGAGCTGAGGAGGGTCGCTGCTCGGGCACCCCCCTGTCAAGTGAAGGAGATCCAACTGAGGCAGCACAAGAGAACTCTCGAAAGAAGAACAAGGCTAGAGGAAGATCTGAGACACAGAAATCTGGCTTTTACCAGAGCTGACCAGAGGAAAGCACAAACACAGTCCCCCACTACCACAAATAATGCAGTCGAGTTTCCCACATTTGGGGAAATCACAGGGGTCAGCATACCCAGAATGCAATGAATGAACCTCACCCTGGGAGAACAATCTTCATGACCATGGTATCTCCTATGCAAAATAAGTATGATTTGGGATAGGGCTGGGGAGGGCCGCTGCTCAGGCACATCTCTGTCAAGTAAAGGAGATTCAACTGAGGCAGCACAACCTAACCGTGGTTTTTTTTTCATTCTTTATACCGTCATAGTGTCATACTAGTTGTTACGAGTATACTACTATCTCTTTATCAACCAGTGTACAGTGCGGTAGTTCACGGCTGTGGCTACCTCTGTGTCGGCAGTCGGCAGGCAGTCCGTCCATCCATAATTGTATTATAATATATACCACCTAACCGTGGTTTTTTTTTCATTCTTTATACCGTCATAGTCAGTCATACTAGTTGTTACGAGTATACTACTATCTCTTTATCAACCAGTGTACAGTGCGGTAGTTCACGGCTGTGGCTACCTCTGTGTCGGAACTCGGCAGGCAGTCCGTCCATCCATAATTGTATTACAATATATACCACCTAACCGTGGTTTTTTTTTCATTCTTTATACCGTCATAGTCAGTCATACTAGTTGTTACGAGTATACTACTATCTCTTTATCAACCAGTGTACAGTGCGGTAGTTCACGGCTGTGGCTACCTCTGTGTCGGAACTCGGCAGGCAGTCCGTCCATCCATAATTGTATTACAATATATACCACCTAACCGTGGTTTTTTTTTCATTCTTTATACCGTCATAGTCAGTCATACTAGTTGTTACGAGTATACTACTATCTCTTTATCAACCAGTGTACAGTGCGGTAGTTCACGGCTGTGGCTACCTCTGTGTCGGAACTCGGCAGGCAGTCCGTCCATCCATAATTGTATTATTATAATATATACCACCTAACCGTGGTTTTTTTTTCATTCTTTATACCGTCATAGTGTCATACTAGTTGTTACGAGTATACTACTATCTCTTTATCAACCAGTGTACAGTGCGGTAGTTCACGGCTGTGGCTACCTCTGTGTCGGCAGTCGGCAGGCAGTCCGTCCATCCATAATTGTATTATAATATATACCACCTAACCGTGGTTTTTTTTTCATTCTTTATACCGTCATAGTCAGTCATACTAGTTGTTACGAGTATACTACTATCTCTTTATCAACCAGTGTACAGTGCGGTAGTTCACGGCTGTGGCTACCTCTGTGTCGGAACTCGGCAGGCAGTCCGTCCATCCATAATTGTATTACAATATATACCACCTAACCGTGGTTTTTTTTTCATTCTTTATACCGTCATAGTCAGTCATACTAGTTGTTACGAGTATACTACTATTTCTTTATCAACCAGTGTACAGTGCGGTAGTTCACGGCTGTGGCTACCTCTGTGTCGGAACTCGGCAGGCAGTCCGTCCATCCATAATTGTATTATTATAATATATACCACCTAACCGTGGTTTTTTTTTCATTCTTTATACCGTCATAGTGTCATACTAGTTGTTACGAGTATACTACTATCTCTTTATCAACCAGTGTACAGTGCGGTAGTTCACGGCTGTGGCTACCTCTGTGTCGGCAGTCGGCAGGCAGTCCGTCCATCCATAATTGTATTATAATATATACCACCTAACCGTGGTTTTTTTTTCATTCTTTATACCGTCATAGTCAGTCATACTAGTTGTTACGAGTATACTACTATCTCTTTATCAACCAGTGTACAGTGCGGTAGTTCACGGCTGTGGCTACCTCTGTGTCGGAACTCGGCAGGCAGTCCGTCCATCCATAATTGTATTATAATATATACCACCTAACCGTGGTTTTTTTTTCATTCTTTATACCGTCATAGTCAGTCATACTAGTTGTTACGAGTATACTACTATCTCTTTATCAACCAGTGTACAGTGCGGTAGTTCACGGCTGTGGCTACCTCTGTGTCGGAACTCGGCAGGCAGTCCGTCCATCCATAATTGTATTACAATATATACCACCTAACCGTGGTTTTTTTTTCATTCTTTATACCGTCATAGTCAGTCATACTAGTTGTTACGAGTATACTACTATCTCTTTATCAACCAGTGTACAGTGCGGTAGTTCACGGCTGTGGCTACCTCTGTGTCGGAACTCGGCAGGCAGTCCGTCCATCCATAATTGTATTACAATATATACCACCTAACCGTGGTTTTTTTTTCATTCTTTATACCGTCATAGTCAGTCATACTAGTTGTTACGAGTATACTACTATCTCTTTATCAACCAGTGTACAGTGCGGTAGTTCACGGCTGTGGCTACCTCTGTGTCGGAACTCGGCAGGCAGTCCGTCCATCCATAATTGTATTATTATAATATATACCACCTAACCGTGGTTTTTTTTTCATTCTTTATACCGTCATAGTGTCATACTAGTTGTTACGAGTATACTACTATCTCTTTATCAACCAGTGTACAGTGCGGTAGTTCACGGCTGTGGCTACCTCTGTGTCGGCAGTCGGCAGGCAGTCCGTCCATCCATAATTGTATTATAATATATACCACCTAACCGTGGTTTTTTTTTCATTCTTTATACCGTCATAGTCAGTCATACTAGTTGTTACGAGTATACTACTATCTCTTTATCAACCAGTGTACAGTGCGGTAGTTCACGGCTGTGGCTACCTCTGTGTCGGAACTCGGCAGGCAGTCCGTCCATCCATAATTGTATTACAATATATACCACCTAACCGTGGTTTTTTTTTCATTCTTTATACCGTCATAGTCAGTCATACTAGTTGTTACGAGTATACTACTATTTCTTTATCAACCAGTGTACAGTGCGGTAGTTCACGGCTGTGGCTACCTCTGTGTCGGAACTCGGCAGGCAGTCCGTCCATCCATAATTGTATTATTATAATATATACCACCTAACCGTGTTTTTTTTTTCATTCTTTATACCGTCATAGTGTCATACTAGTTGTTACGAGTATACTACTATCTCTTTATCAACCAGTGTACAGTGCGGTAGTTCACGGCTGTGGCTACCTCTGTGTCGGCAGTCGGCAGGCAGTCCGTCCATCCATAATTGTATTATAATATATACCACCTAACCGTGGTTTTTTTTTCATTCTTTATACCGTCATAGTCAGTCATACTAGTTGTTACGAGTATACTACTATCTCTTTATCAACCAGTGTACAGTGCGGTAGTTCACGGCTGTGGCTACCTCTGTGTCGGAACTCGGCAGGCAGTCCGTCCATCCATAATTGTATTACAATATATACCACCTAACCGTGGTTTTTTTTTCATTCTTTATACCGTCATAGTCAGTCATACTAGTTGTTACGAGTATACTACTATCTCTTTATCAACCAGTGTACAGTGCGGTAGTTCACGGCTGTGGCTACCTCTGTGTCGGCACTCGGCAGGCAGTCCGTCCATCCATAATTGTATTACAATATATACCACCTAACCGTGGTTTTTTTATACCACCTAACCGTGGCAGTCCGTCCATAATTGTATACTAGTATCCAATCCATCCATCTCCATTGTTTACCTGAGGTGCCTTTTAGTTCTGCCTATAAAATATGGAGAACAAAAAAGTTGAGGTTCCAAAATTAGGGAAAGATCAAGATCCACTTCCACCTCGTGCTGAAGCTGCTGCCACTAGTCATGGCCGAGACGATGAAATGCCAGCAACGTCGTCTGCCAAGGCCGATGCCCAATGTCATAGTACAGAGCATGTCAAATCCAAAACACCAAATATCAGAAAAAAAAAGGACTCCAAAACCTAAAATAAAATTGTCGGAGGAGAAGCGTAAACTTGCCAATATGCCATTTACCACACGGAGTGGCAAGGAACGGCTGAGGCCCTGGCCTATGTTCATGGCTAGTGGTTCAGCTTCACATGAGGATGGAAGCACTCAGCCTCTCGCTAGAAAACTGAAAAGACTCAAGCTGGCAAAAGCACCGCAAAGAACTGTGCGTTCTTTGAAATCCCAAATCCACAAGGAGAGTCCAATTGTGTCGGTTGCGATGCCTGACCTTCCCAACACTGGACGTGAAGAGCATGCGCCTTCCACCATTTGCACGCCCCCTGCAAGTGCTGGAAGGAGCACCCGCAGTCCAGTTCCTGATAGAGATGAGCGGGTTCGGTTTCTCTGAAACCGAACCCGCACGAACTTCATGTTTTTTTCACGGGTCCGAGCAGACTCGGATCCTCCCGCCTTGCTCGGTTAACCCGAGCGCGCCCGAACGTCATCATGACGCTGTCGGATTCTCGCGAGACTCGGATTCTATATAAGGAGCCGCGCGTCGCCGCCATTTTCACACGTGCATTGAGATTGATAGGGAGAGGACGTGGCTGGCGTCCTCTCCATTAGAAATTAGATTAGAAGAGAGAGAGAGATTGTGCAGAGTCAGACAGAGTTTACCACAGTGACCAGTGCAGTTGTTGTTAGTTAACTTTTATTTATTTTAATATAATATATCCGTTCTCTGCTATATCCGTTCTCTGCCTGAAAAAAAACGATACACAGCAGCAGCCAGTCACACAGTGTGACTCAGTCTGTGTGCACTCAGCTCAGCCCAGTGTGCTGCACATCAATGTATAAAAGGCAAAGCTTATAATAATTGTGGGGGAGACTGGGGAGCACTGCAGGTTGTTATAGCAGGAGCCCCCAGGAGTACATAATATTATATTAATTTAAAATTAAACAGTGCACACTTTTGCTGCAGGAGTGCCACTGCCAGTGTGACTAGTGGTGACCAGTGCCTGACCACCAGTATAGTAGTATATTGTTGTATGTATTGTATACTATCTCTTTATCAACCAGTCTATATTAGCAGCAGACACAGTACAGTGCGGTAGTTCACGGCTGTGGCTACCTCTGTGTCGGCAGTCGGAACTCGGCAGGCAGTCCGTCCATCCATAATTGTATTACAATATATACCACCTAACCGTGGTATTTTTTTTTCTTTCTTTATACCGTCGTCATAGTGTCATACTAGTTGTTACGAGTATACTACTATCTCTTTATCAACCAGTGTACAGTGCGGTAGTTCACGGCTGTGGCTACCTCTGTGTCGGCAGTCGGCAGGCAGTCCGTCCATCCATAATTGTATTATTATTATAATATATACCACCTAACCGTGGTTTTTTTTTCATTCTTTATACCGTCGTCATAGTGTCATACTAGTTGTTACGAGTATACTACTATCTCTTTATCAACCAGTGTACAGTGCGGTAGTTCACGGCTGTGGCTACCTCTGTGTCGGAACTCGGCAGGCAGTCCGTCCATCCATAATTGTATTATATACCACCTAACCGTGGTTTTTTTATACCACCTAACCGTGGCAGTCCGTCCATAATTGTATACTAGTATCCAATCCATCCATCTCCATTGTTTACCTGAGGTGCCTTTTAGTTCTGCCTATAAAATATGGAGAACAAAAAAGTTGAGGTTCCAAAATTAGGGAAAGATCAAGATCCACTTCCACCTCGTGCTGAAGCTGCTGCCACTAGTCATGGCCGAGACGATGAAATGCCAGCAACGTCGTCTGCCAAGGCCGATGCCCAATGTCATAGTACAGAGCATGTCAAATCCAAAACACCAAATATCAGAAAAAAAAGGACTCCAAAACCTAAAATAAAATTGTCGGAGGAGAAGCGTAAACTTGCCAATATGCCATTTACCACACGGAGTGGCAAGGAACGGCTGAGGCCCTGGCCTATGTTCATGGCTAGTGGTTCAGCTTCACATGAGGATGGAAGCACTCAGCCTCTCGCTAGAAAAATGAAAAGACTCAAGCTGGCAAAAGCAGCACAGCAAAGAACTGTGCATTCTTCGAAATCCCAAATCCGAATTCCGAGCCCACCCGCTGGCGGTGATGCAGGGCAGTCTGGAGCGACTGCTGATGCTGACATCTGGTCCGGACTGAAGGACCTGACAACCATTACGGACATGTCGTCTACTGTCACTGCATATGATTCTCTCACCATTGATAGAATGGTGGAGGATTATATGAGTGACCGCATCCAAGTAGGCACGTCACACAGTCCGTACTTATACTGGCAGGAAAAAGAGGCAATTTGGAGGCCCTTGCACAAACTGGCTTTATTCTACCTAAGTTGCCCTCCCACAAGTGTGTACTCCGAAAGAGTGTTTAGTGCCGCCGCTCACCTTGTCAGCAATCGGCGTACGAGGTTACATCCAGAAAATGTGGAGAAGATGATGTTCATTAAAATGAATTATAATCAATTCCTCCGCGGAGACATTGACCAGCAGCAATTGCCTCCACAAAGTACACAGGGAGCTGACATGGTGGATTCCAGTGGGGACGAATTGATAATCTGTGAGGAGGGGGATGTACACGGTGATATATCGGAGGATGATGATGAGGTGGACATCTTGCCTCTGTAGAGCCAGTTTGTGCAAGGAGAGATTAATTGCTTCTTTTTTGGTGGGGGTCCAAACCAACCCGTCATTTCAGTCACAGTCGTGTGGCAGACCCTGTCACTGAAATGATGGGTTGGTTAAAGTGTGCATGTCCTGTTTTGTTTATACAACATAAGGGTGGGTGGGAAGGGCCCAAGGACAATTCCATCTTGCACCTCTTTTTTCTTTTATTTTTCTTTGCGTCATGTGCTGTTTGGGGAGGGTTTTTTGGAAGGGACATCCTGCGTGACACTGCAGTGCCACTCCTAGATGGGCCCGGTGTTTGTGTCGGCCACTAGGGTCGCTTATCTTTCTCACACAGTCAGCTACCTCATTGCGCCTCTTTTTTTCTTTGCGTCATGTGCTGTTTGGGGAGGGTTTTTTGGAAGGGACATCCTGCGTGACACTGCAGTGCCACTCCTAGATGGGCCAGGTGTTTGTGTCGGCCACTAGGGTCGCTAATCTTACTCACACAGCTACCTCATTGCGCCTCTTTTTTTCTTTGCGTCATGTGCTGTTTGGGGAGGGTTTTTTGGAAGGGACATCCTGCGTGACACTGCAGTGCCACTCCTAGATGGGCCCGGTGTTTGTGTCGGCCACTAGGGTCGCTAATCTTACTCACACAGCTACCTCATTGCGCCTCTTTTTTTCTTTGCGTCATGTGCTGTTTGGGGAGGGTTTTTTGGAAGGGACATCCTGCGTGACACTGCAGTGCCACTCCTAGATGGGCCCGGTGTTTGTGTCGGCCACTAGGGTCGCTGAGCTTAGTCATCCAGCGACCTCGGTGCAAATTTTAGGACTAAAAATAATATTGTGAGGTGTAAGGTGTTCAGAATAGACTGAAAATGAGTGTTAATTATGGTTATTGAGGTTCATAATACTATGGGATCAAAATGACCCCCAAATTCAATGTTTTAAGATGTTTTTTAGGGTTTTTTGAAAAAACCACCCGAATCCAAAACACACCCGAATCCGACAAAAAAAATTCGGTGAGGTTTTGCCAAAACGCGGTCGAACCCAAAACACGGCCGCGGAACCGAACCCAAAACCAAAACACAAAACCCGAAAAATTTCAGGCGCTCATCTCTAGTTCCTGATAGTCAGATTGAAGATGTCAGTGTTGAAGTACACCAGGATGAGGAGGATATGGGTGTTGCTGGCGCTGGGGAGGAAATTGACCAGAAGGATTCTGATGGTGAGGTGGTTTGTTTAAGTCAGGCACCCGGGGAGACACCTGTTGTCCGTGGGAGGAATATGGCCGTTGACATGCCAGGTGAAAATACCAAAAAAATCAGCTCTTCGGTGTGGAGGTATTTCACCAGAAATGCGGACAACAGGTGTCAAGCCGTGTGTTCCCTTTGTCAAGCTGTAATAAGTAGGGGTAAGGACGTTAACCACCTCGGAACATCCTCCCTTATACGTCACCTGCAGCGCATTCATAATAAGTCAGTGACAAGTTCAAAAACTTTGGGTGACAGCGGAAGCAGTCCACTGACCAGTAAATCCCTTCCTCTTGTAACCAAGCTCACGCAAACCACCCCACCAACTCCCTCAGTGTCAATTTCCTCCTTCCCCAGGAATGCCAATAGTCCTGCAGGCCATGTCACTGGCAAGTCTGACGAGTCCTCTCCTGCCTGGGATTCCTCCGATGCATCCTTGCGTGTAACGCCTACTGCTGCTGGCGCTGCTGTTGTTGCCGCTGGGAGTCGATGGTCATCCCAGAGGGGAAGTCGTAAGCCCACTTGTACTACTTCCAGTAAGCAATTGACTGTTCAACAGTCCTTTGCGAGGAAGATGAAATATCACAGCAGTCATCCTACTGCAAAGCGGATAACTGAGTCCTTGACAACTATGTTGGTGTTAGACGTGCGTCCGGTATCCGCCGTTAGTTCACAGGGAACTAGACAATTTATTGAGGCAGTGTGCCCCCGTTACCAAATACCATCTAGGTTCCACTTCTCTAGGCAGGCGATACCGAGAATGTACACGGACGTCAGAAAAAGACTCACCAGTGTCCTAAAAAATGCAGTTGTACCCAATGTCCACTTAACCACGGACATGTGGACAAGTGGAGCAGGGCAGGGTCAGGACTATATGACTGTGACAGCCCACTGGGTAGATGTATGGACTCCCGCCGCAAGAACAGCAGCGGCGGCACCAGTAGCAGCATCTCGCAAACGCCAACTCTTTCCTAGGCAGGCTACGCTTTGTATCACCGCTTTCCAGAATACGCACACAGCTGAAAACCTCTTACGGCAACTGAGGAAGATCATCGCGGAATGGCTTACCCCAATTGGACTCTCCTGTGGATTTGTGGCATCGGACAACGCCAGCAATATTGTGTGTGCACTAAATATGGGCAAATTCCAGCACGTCCCATGTTTTGCACATACCTTGAATTTGGTGGTGCAGAATTTTTTAAAAAACGACAGGGGCGTGCAAGAGATGCTGTCGGTGGCCAGAAAAATTGCGGGACACTTTCGGCGTACAGGCACCACGTACAGAAGACTGGAGCACCACCAAAAACTACTGAACCTGCCCTGCCATCATCTGAAGCAAGAAGTGGTAACGAGGTGGAATTCAACCCTCTATATGCTTCAGAGGTTGGAGGAGCAGCAAAAGGCCATTCAAGCCTATACAATTGAGCACGATATAGGAGATGGAATGCACCTGTCTCAAGTGCAGTGGAGAATGATTTCAACGTTGTGCAAGGTTCTGATGCCCTTTGAACTTGCCACACGTGAAGTCAGTTCAGACACTGCCAGCCTGAGTCAGGTCATTCCCCTCTTCAGGCTTTTGCAGAAGAAGCTGGAGGCATTGAAGAAGGAGCTAACACGGAGCGATTCCGCTAGGCATGTGGGACTTGTGGATGCAGCCCTTAATTCGCTTAACAAGGATTCACGGGTGGTCAATCTGTTGAAATCAGAGCACTACATTTTGGCCACCGTGCTCGATCCTAGATTTAAAGCCTACCTTGGATCTCTCTTTCCGGCAGACACAGGTCTGCTGGGGTTGAAAGACCTGCTGGTGACAAAATTGTCAAGTCAAGCGGAACGCGACCTGTCAACATCTCCTCCTTCACATTCTCCCGCAACTGGGGGTGCGAGGAAAAGGCTCAGAATTCCGAGCCCACCCGCTGGCGGTGATGCAGGGCAGTCTGGAGCGACTGCTGATGCTGACATCTGGTCCGGACTGAAGGACCTGACAACGATTACGGACATGTCGTCTACTGTCACTGCATATGATTCTCTCAACATTGATAGAATGGTGGAGGATTATATGAGTGACCGCATCCAAGTAGGCACGTCACACAGTCCGTACTTATACTGGCAGGAAAAAGAGGCAATTTGGAGGCCCTTGCACAAACTGGCTTTATTCTACCTAAGTTGCCCTCCCACAAGTGTGTACTCCGAAAGAGTGTTTAGTGCCGCCGCTCACCTTGTCAGCAATCGGCGTACGAGGTTACATCCAGAAAATGTGGAGAAGATGATGTTCATTAAAATGAATTATAATCAATTCCTCCGCGGAGACATTGACCAGCAGCAATTGCCTCCACAAAGTACACAGGGAGCTGAGATGGTGGATTCCAGTGGGGACGAATTGATAATCTGTGAGGAGGGGGATGTACACGGTGATATATCGGAGGGTGAAGATGAGGTGGACATCTTGCCTCTGTAGAGCCAGTTTGTGCAAGGAGAGATTAATTGCTTCTTTTTTGGGGGGGGTCCAAACCAACCCGTCATATCAGTCACAGTCGTGTGGCAGACCCTGTCACTGAAATGATGGGTTGGTTAAAGTGTGCATGTCCTGTTTTGTTTATACAACATAAGGGTGGGTGGGAGGGCCCAAGGATAATTCCATCTTGCACCTCTTTTTTCTTTTCTTTTTCTTTGCATCATGTGCTGATTGGGGAGGGTTTTTTGGAAGGGACATCCTGCGTGACACTGCAGTGCCACTCCTAGATGGGCCCGGTGTTTGTGTCGGCCACTAGGGTCGCTAATCTTACTGCCCGTCAGCAGCTATTCTAATGTTGCTGCCAACGGGTGCGACATGTTTATTTCAGCTCGCTACCCCCAGGGGAAACAAGCTGAAATGTGTGCAAAGAGACCCATTTGGGCAACCAAACGGTGTCTTTTCATGATCGCGCCCATTACTTTATTCAGGTTTAGGTGCTTTGTGCACCTAAACCAGAGTGTAATGGGCGCAATAATTGAGGGCATTTGAATTTCCCTTATATGTGTGTGTGTGTGATATACACACAGACACACATACTGTATTTCTTTATATAATGGACACCTCAGTTTCTCAGTATTCTATTTCTATTCATTCATGTCCTGCCCCCTACTCTGTCAGACCCCTTCCCCTCTACTTTTCTGACCCCAAACGCCACTCATTCTTGTTGAGTGCTGGTGGGCCCATTCAGAATTTTGCTATGGGGCCCACAAAGGTCTAGTTACGCCACTGGGCAGGGTTGTAGAGGAGGCGGTGCAAGGCATCCTGGGAACAGTCAAAGCTTTAGCCTGTTGGTGCCTTGGATCAAGATCCAACTCTACACCCCGATGTTAGTGTAGTGCCTTTTGGGGTTAAGGTTTTACAGAAAGTTACAGGTTTTTTTAATTTAGTAAAATATGCCCCATTTTAAAGATAGGGCATTTACATTTGTTGCACCTGTTGCAGTACATAGCAGCCTGCAGGGCATGTACAGTGGCTTCATTTGGGTGCACATACATTGCCGGCTCCTGGTCGCAAACTGAAATTATTGTGTGTAAGTGGAATTAGCGGTGTTTATGTCATACAGGGGGGTGGGGGAGGTTTGTGGTTGGTGGGGGGCACGCTGTGTGATTATTATCCTGCATCTATACATACATGCGCTAACACCTGGACATACACTGATGTACCCACACCTAATATCCATACATACACGCCCTGACACCTGGACATACACCAACATTCCCACACCTGCATCTATACATACACATGCTGACACCTGGACATACACCAACATACAAGCACCTGCATCTATATATACACGCGCTGACAAATGGACATACACCGACGTACCCACACTTGCATCTATACATACATGCACTGACATCTGGACATACAAGCACCTGCATCTATACATACACGCGCTGACACCTGAACCTACACTGACGTTCCCACACCTGCATCTATACATACACATTCTGACACCTGGACATACACAGACGTACCCACACCTGCATCTATACATACACGCGTTGACACCTGGACGTACACTGACGTACACACACCTACATCTATATATGCATGGATGCAAATGTGGGTACGTCTGTATACGTCCAGGTGTTAGCATGTATATGTATAGATGTTAGGTGTGGGTACATCAGTGTATGTCCAGGTGTCAGCACATGTATGTATAGATTCACATGTGGGTAAGCCGGTGTACGTCCACGTGTCAGCATGTGTAGGTATAGATGCAGGTGTGGGTACGTTGGTGTACGTTTAGGGGTCAGCGTGTTAATCTATAGATGTTGGTGTGTGTATGTCAGTGTACGTACAGATATAGGTGTGTGTATGTATGTATGTATGTATGTATGTATATGTATAGAGGAAGGTGTGATACATACATATAACACATACATGATAGATACATACATATATCACACACACGATAGATAGATAGATAGATAGATAGATAGATAGATAGAACACATACATACAAGATAGATACATACATACATACATGATAGATACATATATATATACACACACATACGATAGATAGATAGATAGATACATACATATATATATATATATATATATCACAAACATATATGATTCATACATATATCACACACACATACATGATACATACATGAGAAAGACCTGGGATGTTGATGAGGCCAGGGCCCCCTGCTGATGTTGCGTTGAGGAAGGCAGTGTTCCAGGGCGGATGCCAGTCGGGGAGAGCGCCGCGCAGCCCGGGAAAAATACTGCTGAGGAGCTACATCTGGAAGAGCCCCTGGGAGGGAGAGTGCCACATGCCCAATCCTGCGTGGCAGACTCTGCAGGCCTGCACATGGGAAGGGAGGTCTCTGGCCACACATACTCACCCTTCTGCTGAAGCCCCGCTGCTGTCCCCATCAGCGCTCTCCAGCGGGGAGCGGGGCCAGGATGAACCTCAACCTGTGAGAACTATCTTCATGATCAAGAGATCTCATATGCAAGATAAGTATGTGTTGGGATAGGGCTGGGGAGGGCGGCTGCTCGGGCACACCCCCGTCAAGTTAAGGAGATTTAACTGAGGAAGCACAAGGGAACTCTCGTCTGGGGACAACAACTGCAGGGAGACCACATCTTTTCAGATGAACATGGGAGGGCGGAAGGCTGCCTAATACTGAAGCACCCTCAGACATTAAACCATATGCAACAACTATTGCAAGCATTCCTGGGGGAAGGTCTGCAGCAGACGGATTTGCATACGGTGATGTCATCCAAGCAGTGGGCCAAAGTTGGCTGGAACCCTCATCTGTATATGAAAAGAGAAAAGGGGCATGCAGGGCATGGCGGCCTTTTGCGGCGCTTGTATAACCCCAAGTTTGCATTAAACACCCCCACCCTCTTTCGGTGTGGGGCTCATGTTGGCCATGCCCAAGCCCCTGAAGCATTCAAGCTGATTTCTTGCAGCAGCTGGGCACTGTAACAGCTTCAGAGCTGCTCTACAAGACAAGTAAAAGGGTGTGGGCCCTGCAGCACCACCTGTAGTTTGCATACACACATATATAGGACAGCATCTCTTATATGCCCCAGGGTCAATAAAATAGTATCCTTGTCTAGGCTATCCATCCCCTCAGATAAGGTATTTGTCCATGCCGCTACAGCACTACACACCCAGGCCGACGCAATTGCCGGTCTGAGTAAGGTACCTGAATGTGTATAAATGGACTTCAGGGTAATCTCCTGTTTGCGGTCAGCACACTCTTTGAAGGTAGCCGTATCCTGGGACGGGAGGGCTACCTTCTTGGATAAGCGTGTTAATGCTTTGTCCACCCTAGGGGAGCATTCCCATCGTAACCTATCCGTTGATGGGAAAGGATACGCCATAAGAATCCTTTTGGAAATCTGCAGTCTTTTATCTGGAGACTCCCAAGCTTTTTCACATAACTCGTTCAGCTCGTGTGAGGGGGGAAAGGTTACCTCAGGCTTCTTTCCCTTGTACATATGTACCCTCTTGTCAGCGACAGGGGGTTCCTCTGTGATGTGCAAAACATCTTTTATTGCCATAATCATAAATCGAATGGATTTTGCCAATTTTGGCTGTAACTTTGCATCATCGTAATCGACACTGGAGTCAGAATCCGTGTCGGTATCTGTGTCAACAATCTGGGATAGTGGGCGCTTATGAGACCCTGACAGTCCCTGCAACATAGGATCAGGCATGGGTTGAAACCCTGACTGTCCCAAAGCTTCTGCCTTGTCTAATCTTTTGTGCAATGAGTTTACACTAGCATTTAAAACATTCCACATATCCATCCAATCAGCTGTCGGCGGAGACACCACATTCATTTGCTCCCGCTCCTCTCTAATATAGCCTTCTTCCTCAGACATGTCGACACACGTGTACCGACACACTACACACACAGGGAATGCTTTTTCTGAAGACAGTTTCCCCACAAGGCCCTTTGGAGAGACAGAGAGAGAGTATGCCAGCACCCCCCCCAGCGCTATATAACCCAGGAATAAAACAGTAACTTAATGTTTGCCCAGTAGTGCTGCTGTATGTAATTTGCGAATTATGTGCCCCCCCCACCCCTCTTTTCAACCCTCTTGTCTAACGTGGTATAAGCAGGGTAGAGTCCGGGGAGCTTCCTCTCAGCTGTGCTGTGGAGAAAAAATGGCGCTGGTGAGTGCTGAGGGAGAAGCCCCGCCCCCTCGGAGGCGGGCTTCTGTCCCGCTTAAACTGTAAAATTGGTGGGGGCTTATACATATATAAAGTGCCCAGCTGTATATATGTTATATTTTTGCGAAAGAGGTTTATATTGCTGCCCAGGGCGCCCCCCCTGCGCCCTGCACCCTTACAGTGACCGGAGTATGTGAGGTGTATGGGAGCAAAGGCGCACAGCTGCAGTGCTATGCGTTACCTCAGTGAAGATCATGAAGTCTTCTGCCGCCTCTGAAGTCTTCTTTTCTTCTCATACTCACCCGGCTTCTATCTTCCGGCTCTGCGAGGGGGACGGCGGCGCGGCTCTGGGACGGATGGCGAGGGTGAGATCCTGCGTACCAATCCCACTGGAGCTAATGGTGTCCAGTAGCCTAAGAAGCAGGACCTTGCAACTCAGAGAGTAGGGCTGCTTCTCTCCCCTCAGTCCCTCGATGAGGGAGTCTGTTGCCAGCAGTGCTCCCTGAAAATTAAAAACCTAACAAAATACTTTCTGTCAGAAAGCTCAGGAGAGCTCCTGAAAAGCACCCAGTCTCCACTGGGTACAGTATCAAACTGAGTTCTGGAGGAGGGGCATAGAGGGAGGAGCCAGTGCACACCCAGAACTAAAGTCTTTCTTAAAGTGCCCATGTCTCCTGCGGAGCCCGTCTATCCCCATGGTCCTTACGGAGTCCACAGCATTCTCTAGGACGTTAGAGAAAATAGGATTTTAATACCTACCGGTAAATCCTTTTCTCTTAGTCCGTAGAGGATGATGGGCACCCGTCCCAGTGCGTACTGTGTCTGCAGTTATTAAATGGCCCTTAACTCCAGAACATTTATGTGGAGATGAAAACATCCAAGGAAGACTTGACCATCTTCCTTGGATGTTTTCCCCCTGTGTGACTGCTCTCCAGCCTCGGAGGGTTGCATCCGTGGTCCCTAGGATCCCGTCCTGGATCCCGAACCATCGCCCCTCTAGGTGGTGAGAACTGTGCAGCCACCAATGGAGTGAGATTCTGGTCTTGGAAGACAGGATTATCCTCCGGTGCATGTGTAGGTGGGATCCGGACCACTTGTCCAACAGGTCCCACTGGAACACTCTGGCATGGAACCTGCCAAACTGAATGGCCTCGTAGGCCGCAACCATCTTCCCCAGCAACTGAATGCATTGATGGATTAACACTCTTGCTGGTTTCAGAATTTGTTTGACCAGACTCTGGATCTCCAGAGCCTTTCCACTAGAAGAAAACCTCTTCTGTGTCCAGTATCACTCCCAAAAACAACAACCGCGTCATTGGGACCAACTGCGATTTTGGCAAGTTTAGGAGCCAACCATGTTGTTGAAGAACTGTCAGGGAGAGTAGATGTTTTGCACCAACTGGTCCCTGGATCTCGCCTTAATCAGGAGATCATCCAAGTACGGGATAATTGTGACTCCTTGCTTGCGAAGGAGAACCATCATTTCCGCCATCACCCTGGTGAAAATCCTCGGAGCCGTGGACAGACCAAACGGCAACGTCTGAAATTGGTAATGACAATCCTGAATTGCAAACCTCAGGTAGCTTGATGCAGTGGCTAAATGGGAACATATAAGTAGGCATCCTTTATGTCTACCAAAACCATGAAATCTCCTTTATCCCCCGGACTGGAGATCACTACCCTGAGAGATTCCATCTTGAAATTGAATTTCTTTAGGTAGAAATTAAGGGATTTCAGATTTCAGATTGGTCTGACTGAGCCGTCCGGCTTCGGGACCACGAAGAGGCTTGAATAAAAACCTTCTCCCTGCTGACTAAGGCTGATTTGAACAATCGGTGAGGGGGAACGTCTTGAAACCCCAGTTTGTACCCTTGGGACACTATTTGTAAAACCCACGAGTCCAGGTCCGAATGAATCCAGAACTGACTGAAGAGTTTTAGACGTGCCCCCCACTGGTGCGGGCTCCTGCAAGAGAGCCCCAGCGTCATGCAGTGGATTTGGCAGAAGCAGAGGACGATCTCTGCTCCTGCGATCTTGAAGAGGCTACAGACCTCTTCCCTCTTTTCCTTTCTCTACCTGCAAAGAAAGGGGAATCTTAACTTCTTGCATATCTATTGGGCCGAAATGACTGCGTCAGATAATGATGCGTCTTCATCCGTTGAGAGGGAACATAGGGCAAGAAGGATGACTTACCTGCGGGAGCTGCCGAGATCAAATTAACTAGGCCGTCGCCAAACAAGGCTTCACCTTCATAGGGAAGAGACTCCCTTTCTTCTTGGAGTCAGCATCAGCATTCCCTTGGTGAATCCACAATGCCCTCCTATCCGAGACTGCCATGAAATTGGCCCGTGAGCACTTGTGCCCGGTGTAGGATTTTTAAATATGTGTAGTTTACTGTATGCAAGGGTTTAAAACCTTTTAGGAACTGAGCTCTAAGGTGTATTACATGTAGTTTAAAAAAAACAAAAAAGGTTTATTTTATGGCAGTAGTTTCCAAACTGGGGTTCTTGCACTGGTAGCATAGTTTGGTGGTCCAGGACCAATTAAAATTATTTATACTTTATTAAATTGGCAAAACCATTCCCTCACAACATAACTGAACCTGAGGATGACATGCTATAAACACAATTTACTTAATTTTATATTTTTTTCTGAATTTATCAATAAAAAAAACTTTGGCCTAGGGGTGCCGTGAAACAAATTTTGATACTCTAGGGCAGGGGTGTCAAACCCATGGGCCGCATGCCGCCCCCAATGCATCCTTTTGTGGCCCACAGGCCGGGGTCCGGCAGGGGTCCGACAGGGGTCCTTTTGTGGCCCGATCACCTTGCTTAGAGCGAGGGCAGGAGAGTGCAGCCAGAGTCTTTGCTTTCTATGTGCGGCACCATCTTCCCGAAGAGATCACCGGGAAGATAGTGCCCCTTCCACTGGCTACAGCACAGGTATACTGGGGTGTGGTAGCAAACTGGGGGCCCCAATGGGCCCCTCCAGCAGTCCCTCTACCAAAACACGTCTTTTGGTGGTTTTGCGGTGTTGTTATAACTACATGGTGACGATACTGTAGCACAGAGATTTTCAACCATTTACAACTCACGTCACACAGAACAAGATTTAAATATTGACAAGGCACACTGAAATATAATGGTGATGCATGGTGCAGTATCGTGTCCTAGGATGTCATGTCGCAGCTTCTCCATAGGTAACGCCTGAACAGGCCCGGTGACAGGGGGGACAAAGGGGACACTTGTTCAGGGCTCCAAGTATTAAGAACAGAAATAATGGGGCCACAGTGCCAATATTGCTTTTTAAAGTGTATCCACCAACTGCTCAATTTAAGCAGGAAAACAATTAACAGGCCAACTAAACCCTCCCCCCTCCTTTTACCCCATCACTTTGTCCAGTCCCTGTGGTCCATACTGTATTGCCATTATTATGCATGTTGCTGTGCTGGCCCTTTTCTGAATGTCCCTGCCACCGCCACCGAAGAGCTGGATAGCCCAGTATGAAAACCACCTGCCGGCCTCACTGACGGTCCGAGTCAAAGGCTCCATTTTTTTTTAAAGATCCCTCTGCCAAGTTAAGGGGGGGTTGAGGGGGCCCCAGAGATATCAGTGTACTTGGCCCCAAGATTTCTGTTGCTGGCCCTGACCCTCAGGGGCGTATCTACCCCTTGGCCAGGATGGCACTTGCCAGGGGCACCATCCAGCTGTGCCAACCGTGGCTAAGGGATAGAGTTCTGCAGTCTCGAAAAGGGCGCTATGGCAATCAGCGTGGGACTGACCAATTAGACGGTGAGGGAAGGATACTGAAATTGTCCCAACCCTGTTACAGTTTGAAACGCCCCTCAACTGCTGTCCACTGCTTCACTCCTAGCTCTGCCCCTTTGAAATTATTAATCCCTACCCCCCGGTAGGCGGAGTTCTCCAGGCCCATACTCAGGAGTCACCACTGCTGTACATTATGTGCCGGTTGTAGAGGCAGAGCGGGGAACATCAGAGAACGCCACAAATTACACAGTGGGCAAGGAGATGGCTGGAGACAGCTGCACAGCCATGCCTTGCAAGTTCGAGAGAGCTGTTGAATTTCAGCACTTCAAGTCAGAGCCTGCCCCCTGCTGCCCAAGCAGTCCGTGACAGTTAGTGTCGAGGAGGGGGGGATTTGTGCATGTGTGCTATCAGTGTGTGTGTGTGGGGGGGGTGGGGGGGTGGAGGATGTGTGTGACTGTGAGGGAGCTGTCAGTGTCAGTGGGGAGAGGAGCAGGAGGGAGTTGTCAGTGTGTGGAAGTGATGAGAGTTGTCAGTACTGGGGAAATGTGTGTGTGTGTGTGTGTGTGTGTGTGTGTGTGTGTGTACTAGATTTAGGAGTGTGTGTTTGTGAGAGGTTTCAGTTGGGGAATTAGAGTTCATACAGTAATTAAATGTTTTCATATTGAGAACTACATCTCCCAGCATATACAGTGTGCTGGGGATGCTAACAAGCTTTATTTAAAAGTTTAAAAAACATTGCTTTTATGACTGCAATGGTTAAAAAGGGAGAGCTATAAATCAATTTATCAGTGAATGATCGCAGTTTGAGCTGTTACATTTTACTGAACCACCTATCCCTCCACACTCACTACCTGTCCTCAGGATACATTTACCATCCCGGCAGACGGTATACCGGCGGTCATTTGACCGATGTTGGAATCCTGACACCACTTGGGAGACTGGTGCCGGCACACAGACAGCCAACATCCCGAAGGCGAGTATTGGAGGGAGGGTTAGGACCGGGAGGGGGTGTTAGGGAAGGCACTAGGAGGGGGGGGGGTTAGTCCTAGCTGCCACCCCCTGAGGGTTAGCCCTATCCGCCACCCCCCCAGAGGGTTAGGATTAGGATTAGGTATCATGTGACTGCTGGAATCCCGAGCGCCGGATGCCATACCCAACCCCCTTTACTTTTTCAGGCATTTCTATCTCTCCTCTCTCTATGGTGTTCCGATTGCCCACTTTCCCTTGTGCTTTTCTCTCTCTCTCCTTTGTTTAGAGCATCAGTTTCTGTAGTCCACTTTATCCTTATTTTTTCCAGTGTTTCACTATCTCTCTGATGTAATGAGGATGTATGGTCTAGAGGGATCAGTAATGCATTGTACTGTATAGAGGCGTCAGGGATGTAGCGTAGGGTATAGAGGCGTCAGGGATGTAGCGTAGGTTATAGAGGCATCAGGAATGTAGCGTAGGGAATAGAGGCATCAGGGATGTAGCGTAGGGTATAGAGGCGTCAGGGATGTAGCATAGGGAATAGAGGCGTCAGGGATGTAGCGTAGGGAATAGAGGCATCAGGGATTTAGCTTAGAGAATATAGGCATCAGGGATGTACTAGCAGGTATATAGAGGTCAGTGTACTGTATAGAGGGGTCAGTAATGCAGTGATGGTTATAGAAAGGTCAGTGATGTAGTGTAGGGTATAGAGGGGTCAGTTATGTAGTGTGGGGTAAAGAGGGGTCAGTAAAGATACTAAGCTGAAGTACTTAGAACACTTCTTGAATTAAGACACAACCTGCAAGAAAAAGTATGCAATATGGGTGAAAAGGCAAATGTCAGAGGTCTGATACCAGTGACCAGCTCCACACCTTGCACCACATAGCGTTATGTTAAACTGGTATACGTTCTTTTTTGGTGTGTGTGTGTGTGTGTGTGTGTGTGTGTGTGTGTGTGTGTTGTGTGTATGTGTGTGTGTGTGTGGGGGGGGGGGGGGGGGGTGCCAAAGGAAATTTTTGCTATTGGCTCCTTTGGTCTAGAACCAGCCCTGATCACAAAATATTTTTGTCTGAGCAGACTGGACACTGATCAGCGTTGGCTCATTCTCAGCCCCCCACCCAGCCTCTGCTACCAACAGACTGCTATTAGCTAGTTAACCTTCTGCCTTCCCTATCTATGACACAGACTGCTGCTAATGCTACCAGAATGTTCCCAGTGGCTTCACACCAACAGTGAATCCCAGCCGATGATGTAGGGCAGCGTGTGGGGGAGGGGGTCAGTTGCTGTGGCTCCAACATGGTAACCGCCAATGGACTGCAATGCTTTATCGAAAGGGGGGGCGCCAGTCCCTTACTTTGCCAGGGGCGCTTGGACCCCTAGCTACACCTCTGTTGACCCTAACCGATACCCCTAAACTAACCATAATTCCTGCAGTAAAAATCCATGTTTCTATGTATATAGGGGGTCATTCCGAGTTGATCGCTTGCTGCCGTTGTTCGCTGCGTAGCAATCAGTTGAAAAAAAATGGCTAATCTGTGCATGCGCATGCTCCGTAATGTGCATGCGCATCGTACGGGTACAAAGTCCATTGTGGTTTTGCACTAGTTCTAGCGATTATTCCAATCACAGAACAGGCCACAAGGAGATTGACAGAAAGAGGGCGTTTCTGGGTGTCAACTGACCGTTTTCAGGGAGTGCTTGGAAAAATGCAGGAGTGGCAGAAGAAATGCAGACGTGGCTGGGCATTCGCTGGATGGGTGTGTGACATCAAAAGCCGTCCCTCGGTTGTTAGAATCAACGCACACGAAGTGTAACTACAGTGCTGGTCTTATTTTGAAACGATTTTGCAGGCGCTCTGCTGCTCAAGTGTTCGCACTTCTCCAAAGTGAATATACACTCTCCAGTGGGCAGCGACAATGCGTTTGCATGGCTGCTAAAAACTGCTAGCGAGCAATCAACTCAGAATGACCCCCATAGTGTATTGCAAGAAAATATCTGTAAATCCAATGGTACCGTAAGTGCGGTATATACTCGCACTTCTTTGCGGGGTGAGAACATCTCCCCTAAGTGAAGTCAGCCCTATGAATAGAGTTTGTGTGATCCCTGTGCAGCAGTCACAGAAAGGGTTCATCTCTGCAGTTTGTCACTCAAATTACATTGCTGCATTTTTTCTAGAAGTGGATCTGAGAGCTGTTACCCGCAGACCAGCTACAATAATTATCCTGGGTACTCACTAGACCAGTGGTTCTCAAACTGCACCCTGGGGTGCCTCAGGACACTTGCAGGGGTGCCTTGGATTGGTGGTCCAGGACCAATTCAAAATATTTATAGTTAGTGTTATAGGCAAAACCAGTGCTGTTGGCTGGCAATCATAACAGATGTGCACAAGCAGAAGCAAATCCTGTCCCCTACCAAAGGGCCAGTGCTAGGGTGTTTGGCGCCTCCCTGCAAACTATTAATTTGGGCCCTCTCTCCAATACTTAATAAAGGGACAGTGCGCTCCTTAAAAAAAGAAGGTGTGGTATCACAAGGAAGGGGCATGGCCACTAGAGATGAGCGCCTGAAATTTTTCGGGTTTTGTGTTTTGGTTTTGGGTTCGGTTCCGCGGCCGTGTTTTGGGTTCGAACGCGTTTTGGCAAAACCTCACCGAATTTTTTTTGTCGGATTCGGGTGTGTTTTGGATTCGGGTGTTTTTTTCAAAAAACACTAAAAAACAGCTTAAATCATAGAATTTGGGGGTCATTTTGATCCCAAAGTATTATTAACCTCAAAAACCATAATTTACACTCATTTTCAGTCTATTCTGAATACCTCACACCTCACAATATTATTTTTAGTCCTAAAATTTGCACCGAGGTCGCTGTGTGAGTAAGATAAGCGACCCTAGTGGCCGACACAAACACCGGGCCCATCTAGGAGTGGCACTGCAGTGTCACGCAGGATGTCCCTTCCAAAAAACCCTCCCCAAACAGCACATGACGCAAAGAAAAAAAGAGGCGCAATGAAGTAGCTGTGTGAGTAAGATTAGCGACCCTAGTGGCCGACACAAACACCGGGCCCATCTAGGAGTGGCACTGCAGTGTCACGCAGGATGTCCCTTCCAAAAAACCTGAACCACTAGCCATGAACATAGGCCAGGGCCTCAGCCGTTCCTTGCCACTCCGTGTGGTAAATGGCATATTGGCAAGTTTACGCTTCTCCTCCGACAATTTTATTTTAGGTTTTGGAGTCCTTTTTTTACTGATATTTGGTGTTTTGGATTTGACATGCTCTGTACTATGACATTGGGCATCGGCCTTGGCAGACGACGTTGCTGGCATTTCATCGTCTCGGCCATGACTAGTGGCAGCAGCTTCAGCACGAGGTGGAAGTGGATCTTGATCTTTCCCTAATTTTGGAACCTCAACATTTTTGTTCTCCATATTTTAATAGGCACAACTAAAAGGCACCTCAGGTAAACAATGGAGATGGATGGATTGGATACTAGTATACAATTATGGACGGGCTGCCGAGTGCCGACACAGAGGTAGCCACAGCCGTGAACTACCGCACTGTACTGTGTCTGCTGCTAATATATAGACTGGTTGATAAAGAGATAGTATACTCGTAACTAGTATGTATGTATAAAGAAAGAAAAAAAAACCACGGTTAGGTCACTGGTATATACAATTATGGACGGGCTGCCGAGTGCCGACACAGAGGTAGCCACAGCCGTGAACTACCGCACTGTACTGTGTCTGCTGCTAATATATAGACTGGTTGATAAAGAGATAGTATACTCGTAACTAGTATGTATGTATAAAGAAAGAAAAAAAAACCACGGTTAGGTGGTATATACAATTATGGACGGGCTGCCGAGTGCCGACACAGAGGTAGCCACAGCCGTGAACTACCGCACTGTACTGTGTCTGCTGCTAATATATAGACTGGTTGATAAAGAGATAGTATACTCGTAACTAGTATGTATGTATAAAGAAAGAAAAAAAACCACGGTTAGGTGGTATATACAATTATGGACGGGCTGCCGAGTGCCGACACAGAGGTAGCCACAGCCGTGAACTACCGCACTGTACTGTGTCTGCTGCTAATATATAGACTGGTTGATAAAGAGATAGTATACTCGTAACTAGTATGTATGTATAAAGAAAGAAAAAAAAACCACGGTTAGGTGGTATATACAATTATGGACGGGCTGCCGAGTGCCGACACAGAGGTAGCCACAGCCGTGAACTACCGCACTGTACTGTGTCTGCTGCTAATATATAGACTGGTTGATAAAGAGATAGTATACTCGTAACTAGTATGTATGTATAAAGAAAGAAAAAAAAACCACGGTTAGGTCACTGGTATATACAATTATGGACGGGCTGCCGAGTGCCGACACAGAGGTAGCCACAGCCGTGAACTACCGCACTGTACACTGGTTGATAAAGAGATAGTAGTATACTCGTAACAATTAGGATGACACTATGACGGTATAAAGAATGAAAAAAAAACCACGGTTAGGTGGTAGGTATATAATAATAAATAATACAATTCTGGTCGGACGGACTGCCTGCCGTGTGCCGACACAGAGGTAGCCACAGCCGTGAACTACCGCACTGTACACTGGTTGATAAAGAGATAGTAGTATACTCGTAACAATTAGGATGACACTATGACGGTATAAAGAATGAAAAAAAAACCACGGTTAGGTGGTAGGTATATAATAATAAATAATACAATTCTGGTCGGACGGACTGCCTGCCGTGTGCCGACACAGAGGTAGCCACAGCCGTGAACTACCGCACTGTACTGTGTCTGCTGCTAATATAGACTGGTTGATATTTAAAGAGATATTAGTAGTATACAACAATACTATACTGGTGGTCAGGCACTGGTCACCACTCCTGCAGCAAAAGTGTGCACTGTTAATTAATATAATTGTACTCCTGGCTCCTGCTAACAACCTGCAGTGCTCCCCAGTCTCCCCCACAATTAATTATAAGCTTTTAATTTATACATTGATGACTGTGCAGCACACTGGGCTGAGCTGAGTGCACACAGACTGAGTCACACTGTGTGACTGACTGTGCTGTGTATCGTTTTTTTTTTTCAGGCAGAGAACGGATATAGCAGAGAGAAGTGCGGATATATTATATTAAATAAAAGTTAACTAGCAACTGCACTGGTCACTGACTGTGGTAAACTAACTCTGTCTGCGACTCTGCACAATCTCTCTCTATCTAATCTATCTATCTCTATTCTAATGGAGAGGACGCCAGACACGTCCTCTCCCTATCAATCTCAATGCACGAGTGAAAATGGCGGCGACGCGCGGCTCCTTATATAGAATCCGAGTCTCGCGATAGAATCCGAGCCTCGCGAGAATCCGACAGCGTCATGATGACGTTCGGGCGCGCTCGGGTTAACCGAGCAAGGCGGGAAGATCCGAGTCGCTCGGACCCGTGGAAAAAAAAGTGAAGTTCGTGCGGGTTCGGATTCAAAGAAACCGAACCCGCTCATCTCTAATGGCCACACAATAGCACCCCAAATCAAAATACGCCACACAGTAGCACTATCTTATTGTCATTACACCGCATGTAATAATAATAATAATAATAATAATAATACCCACAGTCGCAGTGCCCTTTATACACATAACCACCATATCAGTGCAGCTTACACACATAATGCCAACAGTAGCAGTGCCCCTTCTACACATGCCCACGGTGGCAATCCTTTACATGGCAAATATCAACCTGGTTTTGCCATGTAAAGGATTGCCACTTTAAAAAACAAACAATAAAAAAAAAAAAACAACAACAGGAAAAAACACAAAATCTCTCACTTTCTGATTCTCACACCCTATTACATTCCTCCCTATATATTTAAATGTTTCTATTACTGTATGTTCCCTCTTCCCTTCTCCAAACTATACACATAATCTTTTAGTATTTCCAGGTAAGTTTTGTGATGTAGGCCATGCACAATTTTAGTTGCCCTAATGTATTTACAGCCTTCTGGAGATATGGCTTCTGGAACTGAACACAGGATTCTAAATGTGGCTGTACCAAGGACCTATACAGTGGCATTACAGGTTGAGTATCCCTTATCCAAAATGCTTGGGACCAGAGGAATTTTGGATATCGGATTTTTCTGTATTTTGGAATAATTGCATACCATAACGAGATATTATGGTGATGGGACCTAAATCTAAGCACAGAATGCATTTATGTTTCATATACACCTTATACACACAGCCTGAAGGTCATTTTAGCCAATATTTTTTATAACTTTGTGCATTAAACAAAGTGTGTGTACATTCACAGAATTCATTCATGTGTCATATACACCTTATACACACAGTCTGAAGTTCATTTAATACAATATTTTTAATAACTTTGAGTA
This sequence comes from Pseudophryne corroboree, assembly GCF_028390025.1. NCBI lineage: Eukaryota > Metazoa > Chordata > Amphibia > Anura > Myobatrachidae > Pseudophryne > Pseudophryne corroboree. The sequence goes on along the minus strand of NW_026967699.1, from coordinate 92,081 downwards.
TTAAACAAAGTTTGTGTACACTGAGCCATCAAAAAACAAAGGTTTCACTATCTCAGTCTCACTCAAAAAAGTCCGTATTTCGGAATATTCCGTATTTCGGAATATTTGCATATGGGATACTCAACCTGTATTACTTTTTTCTGCTACTGGTTCTTTAACCTATGCAAACAAGCATCTGACTTGCCTTTCCTATTGCTTTGTTACATTGCTCACCTGAAATAGTAATACTTAGATAGCTTTCCTCTTGCCATTATAATGCCCTTAATATTATAGTTAGCCTTTGCATTTTTGAGACGTGTATGATTTTGCATTTTTTGGCATTAAATGTTGCCATGTTCTTGACCATTCCTCTAGTCCAGGGGCAGAACTGCCAGAGACAACGGAGTCAGTTGCCGCCGGGCTCCAGCCCTGAAGGGGCTCCAGCCCTAAAGGGGCTTCCTCCATTGCCCCCCGGCTGTTACGTGCCCTTCCTACTAAATAGACAAAGGCGCTACCAGCAGGGTCTCGCAGTTTGTACATTCCATGCCGTAACACCCTTCTTTCCACCTTTTTCAAGACCCAGCCCAGCAGCCTCGCCGCTGCCACCACCGCTAGCTGCAGCACTGCCAGCGGTGGGGTGCCCCTGCTTCTTCTCACACCACAGATAGCTGGGCAGCACTGCAACTGCCTGCCTGATTGCTCCGCCCCCTTCCGGCTCCCAAGCACCTCTGCTGCCCAGTGATCCAGTAGCCTGCTGCTAGGAAGAAGTGGCCGAGCTTCAGCAAGCGAGTCTGGACACTGGCGGAGGAAGCCATGATAACCAGATAATGGGGAGTGGAGAGCCAGTTCCAAGGTAATACTTTATACAGCTGGTTGAGATCCTGGTCGGTGGATATGGATTCCAAGAAAACCCTGGAGGTGCTTCCTTTCAAGGGAGACACTCTCTTTGGAGAAGACCTCAATAAGATTGTAGCTGATCTGGCTACTGCTAAAACAGCTTGCCTACCTCGTATGACTCCTACCACGCAGAAGGCTAAAAGTACTTTCCCTTGGCCCTTTCATCCCTCAGGTAAAGCGTACCCAAGGTCAGGCATACCCAAAGCAAGCTCATGCTTCCAGACCTGCCAAGCCCAGACTGAAGCAAGCCTGGGCTGCCCATCAGCCTGCTTCCAAAACGGACAAGCCTGCCGCATGACGGTGCAGGCCTCCCTCTGGGGGATCCCAGGGTGGGGGGCCCGACTTTTAGGTTTGGCATAGAAAGGTATAATTCTAAGCTAGAGAATTCTGTTTGGAGCTCACCTTGTACTTTGTGAAGAAATAATCAGCATTGTGGCTGAGCAGATACATGTAGTGTGTGGCTGCAAACTGCATGGATCTGCTGCGTTGTAATGCTGATACTTTTTTTTTGCAAAGTACCAATAGCTTCATATAATGTTCACAATTTTTATGCAGGATCAAATAGCTCAATAGGTAGGGTGTTTGATTAGAATTCAACAGGTTATAGGTTTGAATCCTGGGTATGGTAGTTTGAGATGTGTTATTTAATAAAGTATGTTGTTCTGACTGCTGGGATATCATACTAAATAAATCGAGTTGATCAATTTTTTTTTTATTTTTTTTTTAAACTAGGGACAATTTCCAGATACTTTTCTTTATAACTGAGATTGCCCCCTGGAACTTCACATCAGTTGACAACTATGCATGAGTGGGCAGTGCTTGCTCTGGATCTGCCCACCCATTTATGTGCCGTCATAAAAGAAAGCACAACTGACAGTTATCCTGGGCGTACACTACACAATTATCTGTCAGGCTATCTATCCAGTCTGGATGGATGGAATGAAAATCTGGTAATGTATAGTAGCAAATGTCAATTAACCATTTGCTCCCAAACACTAGAAAAGTGGTCAAAAATGGTCATTACACAAATTGGTTAAACCCAAAATTTAACCAATTTGTTTAGGGGACCATGTTTGTCCATTTTCTAGTGTTTGAGAGTAAATCGTTGATGGTCATTTGCTCACATAGATAACCGGATTTCTATTCCAACCAGCCAGTGTTGGAGATATGGTCTGCCAGATTACATAATGCATACCAGAGCCATAACTAGACTTTTTGGTGCCCTGTGACAGAGAATTATATGCCCCCCCCTCCCCTCCCCATTTTTGCAATATGGACAAAAGGCGCATGCCTTGTGGGGAAGGGGCATAACAAGATTGGTCTCAGAGAAAGCACATGAGATATGAAGATATATCTAGTATACTTGACACTCAATGGTTTGTGGTATTGCCGGGGTGCCCTCCTTAAATGCATATACAGTCACACATGGCGTGTTTGTGCAAATGGCATATCAGCAGTCAGCACTAACTGGTGACATGCCATTTGTACAAGTAAGCCATGTGTGACTAATATATAAACATACTTTATTAAATAACACCTCAAACTATCATACCCAGGATTCAAATCTATAACCTGTTGAATTCTAATCAAACACCCTACCCATTGAGCTACTTGATCCTGCATCTATTCTAACCTCCAAAAACAGATTCAGTTGCATTTTCCAGCGTGTTTTGTTTGCGCCTTTGCAAATGTCTTACATCGACAAACTTATTTAGTACTATTTTGCAAATAGGGTTACATTGTCGCAACATTGTGTTCCCTAATTGCTTGATTTTTTAAATGCAACAATTGATAAAGACACCTGATAATTGCTCTGTGGAGTGTTATTTTGTGTCTACTTCTTATCTACATTTAATTCCCTACCTCTAATCAAGGCATTTTTAAATGCTGGGGGCTGCCAGGACGTGAGGCCTACCTAGACTTTAGATCGGAATTTGAATGTACTTGTGAACTAACTTAATTTCCTACTTCTAAATTCATTCCTAAATTCACTACTTACATTAATCCTGTAGTTGGGCATTTTGAGCCTTCAATTGTGGGTATTGTTTTGTGTCCAGACCAGCAGCTGGTGGTGTGCATTTGCTGGAAAGGCATCGAAGACCTCCGATATGCTGCATCTCCTGATGTGTGTCTCCCTCAAGTGGCTGTCAGCAAATGCATGCTAGACACCCCATTCCAAGCTGATTGTGACATCACGGAACATGCATCATAGAACAGGCATGCTAGAATATGGGTCTTCAACCTGCGACCCTCCAGCTGCTGTGGAACTACATATACCAGCATGCCCTGCCTCAGTTTTAGCATACCTTAATAGCAAAACTGTGGCAGGGCATGCTGGGATGTGTAGTTTCACAGCAGCTGGAGGGCCACAGGATGAAGACCCATGTGCTAGAGCCAAGCCGCAGGTACATTGAATGCTAGCAAGCTGAATGTTTAAATCCTTTTTGTTCCGCAGCATTCCAATGCGGAAGATTCCATGGAACCAGAGATTATTCCATTGAGAAGGACATGCTGCCTGGATGACTGCACTGTGCAAATTAAATCACGGAGCCAGTTGGCTTGTGGGTGGCTCTGGTGACTGGGTGGTTGGGTGGGCGGTGTGTCAGAGGTGGAGCACATGCAAATGAATGTGTATCATCCTGCTAGTGAGAGTGAAAACTCATGCAGGAGTGTGCCTGCTTGTCAGTGGGTTATGCACCTTGCCAGGCGTCAAATCTACATGGAGCAGCTGGAGGGGACAAGAGCAGGTTTGCAAAATATAGATAGAAGAGCATATATGCTGGCTCATTCTCCATGATTGTGTCAGCTTATGTTTTGGTGCACTGCACTTTCCTCCGCTAAGTTTTAGCCATTTTGGTTAAACGCAAGTGTAGTTGCTTCTCGCCCTTTTGGCTGTGATCTTGTATCGTGGTTGAAGAGTCTGCTGGAGGGATTGTTTTCTTCATTGACGAGAGACTGAAGATATTACAGGATGGAAGGCTTGGGAACACTATCTGTTTTTCAGTTGTGGAAGAGTTGAAAGACAGCTTTTACTTGCCAATATCTCTCTTTTGCAAAGAGCTACGCATTGGAAAATTCAGGGCTATACCGTGTAGATGAAGCACTAACAGGGGGCTTTAAAATTTTCATTCTAGTTTCCTTCGTTTGGGAGAAAAATGCAAAGGTACAAGACAGCTTTTCCTTGCCAATATCTCTCTTTTGCAAAGAGCTGCACATTGGAAAATTCAGGGCTATGCCATGTAGATGATGGCCTAACAGGAGGCTTTAAAATTTTCTTTCTAGTGTCCTTCGTTTGGGAGAAAAATGCAAAGGTACAAGACAGCTTTTCCTTGCCAATATCTCTCTTTTGCAAAGAGCTGCACATTGGAAAATTCAGGGCTATGCCATGTAGATGATGGCCTAACAGGAGGCTTTAAAATTTTCTTTCTAGTGTCCTTCGTTTGGGAGAAAAATGCAAAGGTACAAGACAGCTTTTCCTTGCCAATATCTCTCTTTTGCAAAGAGCTACGCATTGGAAAATTCAGGGCTATGCCGTGTAGATGATGGCCTAACAGGAGGCTTTAAAATTTTCTTTCTAGTGTCCTTCGTTTGGGAGAAAAATGCAAAGGTACAAGACAGCTTTTCCTTGCCAATATCTCTCTTTTGCAAAGAGCTACGCATTGGAAAATTCAGGGCTATACCGTGTAGATGAAGCACTAACAGGAGGCTTTAAAATTTTCATTCTAGTGTCCTTCGTTTGGGAGAAAAATGCAAAGGTAGCTTGTGCCATCGCCACTCTGCTCCTTGTGCCGCCTTGACGGTTTACATGAGCCACTGCGGTGACGTTGTCTGACTGGATCAGAACCGGTTGGTCGCAAAGTAAGGTCTCCGCTTGACGTAGGGCATTGTATATGGCCCCTAGTTTCAGGATGTTGATGTGAAGACAAGTCTCTTGACTTGACCAAAGCCCTTGGAAATTTCTTCCCTGTGTGACTGCTCCCCAACCTTGGAGGCTTGCATCTGTGGTCACCAGGATCCAGTACTGAATGCCGAATCTGCGTCACTCGAGGAGGTGAGCACTCTGCAGCCACCACAGGAGTGATACCCTGACCCTGGGGGACAGGGTGATCAACCAATGCATCTGTAAATGTGACCCAGACCACTTGTCCAGTAGGTCCCATTGGAAAGTATTCGCATGGAACCTGCCGAATGGAATGGCTTTGTATGATGCCACCATCTTTCCCAGGACTCGAGTGCAGTGATGCACTGACACAAGTTTTGGTTTCAATAGGTTCCTGACCAGAGTCATGAGTTCCTGGGCCTTTTCTATCGGGAGATAAACCCTCTTCTGGTCTGTGTCCAGAATCATGCCCAAGAAAGACAGACGAGTCGTAGGAACCAACTGCGACTTTGGGATATTGAAAATCCAGCCGTGTTGCTGTAACACTTTCAGTGAAAGTGATACGCTGTTCAGCAACTGCTCTCTTGATCTCGCTTTTATGAGATCGCTCAAGTACGGGATAATTGTGACACCTTGCTTGCGCAGGAAAACCATCATTTCCACCATTACCTTGGTGAAAATTCTCTGGGCCGTGGAGAGACCAAACAGCAACGTCTGAAATTGGCAATGACAGTCCTGTACCGCAAATCTGAGGTACGACTGATGAGATGGATAAATTTGGACATGAAGGTATGCATCCTGTACACAAATGCGGACAACAGGTGTCAAGCCGTGTGTTGCCTTTGTCAAGCTGTAATAAGTAGGGGTAAGGACGTTAACCACCTCAGAACATCCTCCCTTATACGTCACCTGCAGCGCATTAATCATAAGTCAGTGACAAGTTCAAAAACTTTGGATGACAGCGGAAGCAGTCCACTGACCACTAAATCCCTTCCTCTTGTAACCAATCTCCTGCAAACCACACCACCAACTCCCTCAGTGTCAATTTCCTCCTTAGACAGGAGAGCCAATAGTCCTGCAGGCCATGTCACTGGCAAGTCTGACGAGTCCTCTCCTGCCTGGGATTCCTCCGATGCATCCTTGAGTGTAACGCCTACTGCTGCTGGCGCTGCTGTTGTTGCTGCTGGGAGTCGATCGTCATCCCAGAGGGGAAGTCGGAAGACCACTTGTACTACTTCCAGTAGGCAATTGACTGTCCAACAGTCCTTTGCGAGGAAGATGAAATATCACAGCAGTCATCCTGCTGCAAAGCGGATAACTCAGGTCTTGTCAGCCTGGGTGGTGAGAAACGTGGTTCCGGTATCCATCGTTAATTCAGAGGCAACTAGAGACTTGATTGAGGTACTGTGTCCCCGGTACCAAATGCCATCTAGGTTCCATTTCTCTAGGCAGGCGATACCGAAAATGTACACAGACCTCAGAAAAAGAGTCACCAGTGTCCTAAAAAATGCAGTTGTACCCAATGTCCACTAGTCCACATGTCCGTGGTTAAGTGGAGCAGGGCAGACTCAGGACTATATGACTGTGACAGCCCACTGGGTAGATGTATTGCCTCCCGCAGCAAGAACAGCAGCGGCGGCACCAGTAGCAGCATCTCGCAAATGCCAACTCGTTCCTAGGCAGGCTACGCTTTGTATCACCGCTTTCCATAAGAGGCACACAGCTGACAACCTCTTACGGAAACTGAGGAACATCATCGCAGAATGGCTTACCCCAATTTGACTCTCCTGGGGATTTGTGACATCGGACAACGCCACCAATATTGTGCGTGCATTACATCTGGGCAAATTCCAGCACGTCCCATGTTTTGCACATACATTGAATTTGGTGGTGCAGAATTATTTAAAAAACGACAGGGGCGTGCAAGAGATGCTGTCAGTGGCCCGAAGAATTGCGGGCCACTTTCTGCATTCAGCCACCGCGTGCCGAAGACTGGAGCACCACCAAACATTCCTGAACCTGCCCTGCCATCCTCTGAAGCAAGAGGTGGTAACGAGGTGGAATTCAACCCTCTATATGCTTCAGAGGATGGAGGAGCAGCAAAAGGCCATTCAAGCCTATACATCTACCCACGATATAGGCAAAGGAGGGGGAATGCACCTGACTCAAGCGCAGTGGAGAATGATTTCAACGTTGTGCAAGGTTCTGCAATCCTTTGAACTTGCCACACGTGAAGTCAGTTCAGACACTGCCAGCCTGAGTCAGGTCATTCCCCTCATCAGGCTTTTGCAGAAGAAGCTGGAGACATTGAAGGAGGAGCTAAAACAGAGCGATTCCGCTAGGCATGTGGGACTTGTGGATGGAGCCCTTAATTCGCTTAACCAGGATTCAATCTGTTGAAATCAGAGCAATAAATTTTGGCCGCCGTGCTCGATCCTAGATTTAAAACCTACATTGTATCTCTCTTTCCTGCAGACACAAGTCTGCAGAGGTTCAAAGACCTGCTGGTGAGAAAATTGTCAAGTCAAGCGGAACGTGACCCGTCAACAGCTCCTCCTTCACATTCTCCCGCAACTGGGGGTGCGAGGAAAAGGCTAAGAATTCCGAGCCCACCCGCTGGCGGTGATGCAGGGCAGTCTGGAGTGAGTGCTGACATCTGGTCCGGACTGAAGGACCTGGCAACGATTACTGACATGTCGTCTACTGTCACTGCATATGATTCTGTCACCTTTGAAAGAATGGTGGAGGATTATATGAGTGACCGCATCCAGGTAGGCACGTCAGACAGTCCGTATGTATACTGGCAGGAAAAAGAGGCAATTTGGAGGCCCTTGCACAAACTGGCTTTATTCTACCTAAGTTGCCCTCCCTCCAGTGTGTACTCCAAAAGAGTGTTTAGTGCAGCCGCTCACCTTGTCAGCAATCGGCGTACGAGGTTACTTCCAGAAAATGTGGAGAAGATGATGATCATCAAAATGAATTATAATCAATTCCTCCGTGGAGACATTCACCAGCAATTGCCTCCAGAAAGTACACAGGGATCTGAGATGGTGGATTCCAGTGGGGACGAATTAATAATCTGTGAGGAGGGCGATGTACACAGTGAAAGGGGTGAGGAATCGGAGGATGATGAGGTGAACATCTTGCCTCTGTAGAGCCAGTTTGTGCAAGGAGAGATTGATTGCTTCTTTTTTGGTGGGGGTCCAAACCAACCAGTCATTTCAGTCAGCCGTGTGGCAGACCCTGTTGCTGAAATGATGGGTTCGTCAATGTTTTTCTTTTCAATCTAAGCCCCTGCAGTTTTTTGTAAGAATCTGCTTCGCTATGATGATCAACAAGTCACAAGGGCAAACACTCAGGGCTGGAGGCGTAGATCTTAGGACCAGCTGCTACAAGCATGGCAAAGGTGTCACTATCATTGGTGACACCCAGAAAGGCAGCGAGGGAGATTGTAATGCAGTGCGCGCAGATAAGCAGCGCAATGGTAAAATGGAGGAATGGTCTCATAGGTAGGGGTGTGGCCTGTTGGCCTGAATCTCCATTTTGTTGCTCCGGGTATCCCGGGGGTTGAGTGCTGCACCCGGGGACTAGTGTGTGAGTGGTGCTGGCTCCTGCACAGTGACAGAAACTGGGTGTTGCACGTAATGTCACAGTGAAACACCCATATTCTGTCACTGAAGAGGAGCCGGCACTTTGGTGTCACCCCCCTTGGCGGGTGACACTCGGGTGTGGGCCGCAACCCCGTTGTGATGCCACTGACCCATGGGAAGCTTTACGTGGCTTACCCATGTGTTAGTAGCCCCAAGCATCTTTTGTGTTAGTCCCTGAAGAAAAACTTCAAATATTTACAAATAAATTTTGTAATCAATGGGCCTAATTCAGTAAGGATTGCAAATTCTGCTAAGTAACAGAATTTGCAATCCTTTGGTTCGCATGCTGGGGCCACCCAGCATGCCGCCTCCCTTCTTGACCACGCTGAAATTGCAGTCGCAGTGCAGTTCAGCGTGATCATAAAAAATGGGTTAGCCTCCTGTTGGTGCAGACTGTATGTGTGCGCAGGAAGCCGCCACCATTTTTGTGATCGCAGCTGCTGCATGTGATGTCATGCAACCGCTCTGACCACGCCTCCTGTTTCTCCGTTGCCGACCCCATTTTGAAGCCCTGCCCACGCACCGCTCCATCTCCGACTTGGAAATGGAGTGTTGCTGACCCCCCCCCCCAGCACCGATTGACAGTCAGAGGTGATCGCATTAACTGCGGGGTGCCGCAGAAAATGCAGGCGCATGCGTATGCTCTTAGCAATTTTTGCAGTTGGACTGCTTATTGCGATTGCAATCCAACCTGAATCAGGCTCTATTACCTATCACAATGCACTGCGGGTAGTACAAAATGGGGTTAATATAAGAGAAAACCCCCCAGAGCTGTGCTCCTTAACTGTCCCTGGTGGCTAGTGGAGCGGCTGCCCAGTAATCAGTGTCCACGCCAGTGCGCACATGGCCCGCCCCCTACAGCCACGCTGGATCACGGTATAGTGTGGGCACAGAAGTCCCTTACCTCCCTTTCATCAGCGGCCTCGTGATCCCGGAGGGCGGTGTGTGTGTGACTGACCTTAGGAAGAAACCGGAGCCTCCGCTGCAGTGACCCAGCAACCAGGGCGCGGGAGTATACTGCGCCGCTGGGAGTGATGGAGCTGCAGTAAAGATGTCTATTAGACCTAGCCTGCTGCAGCCCTTGTAGATTCTTATAAAAAAAAGTTCTTCTTTTCTTGTCAAAATTAATAGCTAAGAATAGGCTGCCTGAGGCAGCCCCCTCTTAAGTGGCCTGCTACTGAAGGCACCAACTACAAACTGAGCTCCCTGTTCATGGAAGCGAGGTTATAGAGGAGGGGGCGCTGAGCATCTTGGGAACAGTCAAAAGCTTTGAGCCTGTTGGTGCCTCAGATCAAGATCCTACTCTACACCCCAATGTGAATCCTTGTGGAGTCCAGTGTACCCCACAGAAGAAATGAATGTGTCACACCCATTGGCAGCAACATTAGAATAGCTGCTGATGGGCACAATTGAGAAAGGAAGGGGGGAAAACATTTGAATCCAGCACATATATGTAATTTGAATATGTAATTTGTACCTTCCTACTTTAAAATGTAATGGATGAACCTCACCCTGTGAGAACTATCTTCATGATCAAGAGATCTCATACGCAAGAAAAGCATGTGCTGGGATAGGGCTGTGGAGGGCGGCTGCTCGGGCACACACCCGTCAAGTTAAGGAGATTCAACTGAGGAAGCACAAGGGAACTGCAGGGAGACCACATATTTTCAGATGAACATGAGAGGGCGGAAGGCTGCCTAATACTGAAGCACCCTCAAACATCAAACCATATGCAACAACTAGTACAAGCATTCCTGGGGAAAGGTCTGCAGCAGACGGATTTGCATACAGTGATGTCATCCAAGCAATGGGCATAGTTGGCTGCAACCCTCGTCTGCATATGAAAAGAGAAAATGGTCACGCAGGGCATGGCGGCCTTTGTGGGGTTGCGCTTGGATGACCCCTAGATCGCTTTATACACCCCCATCAGTGTGGGGCTCATGTTGGCCATGCCCAAGCCCCTGAAGCATTCAAGCTGATTTCTTGCAGCAGCTGGACCCAGTAACAGCTCCAGAGTTGCTCTACAAGACAAGTAAAAGGGTGTGAGCCCTGCAGCACCACCTGTAGTTTGCATACACACATATATAGGACAGCATCTCTTATATGCCCCAGGGGCAATAAAATAGTAGCCTTATCTAGGGTATCCGTCCATGCCGCTACAGCACTACACACCAAGGCCGACGCAATTGCCGGTCTGAGTAAGGTACCTGAATGTGTATAAATGGACTTCAGGGTAATCTCCTGTTTGCGGTCAGCAGACTCTTTGAGGGTAGCCGTATCCTGGGACGGGAGGGCTACCTTCTTGGATAAGCGTGTTAATGCTTTGTCCACCCAAGGGGAGGATTCCCATCGTAACCTATCCGTTGATGGGAAAGGGGAATCCTTTTGGAAATCTGCAGGAGATTCCCAAGCTTTTTCACATAACTCGTTCAGCTCGTGTGAGGGGGGAAAGGTTACCTCAGGCTTCTTTCCCTTGTACATATGTACCCTCTTGTCAGGGACAGGGGGCTCCTCTGTGATGTGCAAAACATCTTTTATTGCCATAATCATATATCAAATGTATTTTGCCAATTTTGGCTGTAACTTTGCATCATCGTAATCGACACTGGAGTCAGAATCCGTGTCGGTATCTGTGTCAACAATCTGGATAGTGGGCGCTTATGAGACCCTGACAGTCCCTGCGACATAGGATTAGGCATTGGTTGAGACCCTGACTGTCCCAAAGCTTCTGCCTTGTCTAATCTTTTGTGCAATGAGTTTACACTAGCATTTAAAACATTCCACATATCCATCCAATCAGGTGTCGGCGGAGACACCACGTTCATTTGCTCCCGCTCCTCTCTAATATAGCCTTCTTCCTCAGACATGTCGACACACGCGTACCGACACACCACACACACAGGGAATACTTTTACTGAAGACATTTCCCCCACAAGGCCCTTTGGAGAGACAGAGAGAGAGTATGCCAGCACATACCCCAGCGCTATATAACCCAGGAATAGCACAGTAACTTAATGTTTGAACAATCGGTGAGGGGGAACATCTTGAAACCCCAGTTTGTACCCTTGGGACACTATTTGTAAAACACACGAGTCCATGTCCGAATGAATCCAGAACTGACTGAAGAGTTTTAGACGTGCCCCCACTGGTGCGGGCTCCTGCAAGAGAGCCCCAGCGTCATGCAGTGGATTTGGCAGAAGCAGAGGATGATCTCTGCTCCTGCGATCTTGAAGAGGATGCAGACCTCTTCTCTCTTCTCCTTCCTCTACCTGCAAAGAAAGGGGAATCTTAACTTCTTGCATATCTATTGGGCCGAAATGACTGCATCAGATAATGATGCGTCTTCATCCGTTGGGAGGGAACATAGGGCAAGAAGGTTGACTTACCTGCGGGAGCTGCCGAGATCAAATTAACTAGGCAGTCACCAAACAAGGCTTCACCTTCATAGGGAAGAGACTCCCTTTCTTCTTGGAGTCAGCATCAGCATTCTCTTGGTGAATCCACAATGCCCTCCTATCCGACACTGCCATGAAATTGGCCCGTGAACTCAAGAGTCCTATATCCCTTGCAGACTCACGTAAGTATGCTGCAGTGTCCTTGATATGATACAACGTAAGGAGTATCCCATCTCTCCAGGGTATCTATATCGGATGACAAGGTATTCGACCAATTCTTGAATACTACTACTCACCCATGCACATGTAATGGCAGGTCTAAGTAATGTACCCGTGGTTACATAACTAGAAATAATGTAGCTTCCTGCATACAATTCGCTGGATTTGTGACAGGGCCCCGTGCAGAACAGGGGGCGACTCCCACTTTATTCTGTCCGCGGCGGGAAATGAATAAACAACCAGAATCCTTTTGGGGATTTGAAACCATCTTGTCGAGCTGGCCCAGACTTTCTCAAACAGAGATGGAGGAACGTTACATCAGCTTTCATTATATATCTATATATACATACATATAGACCCCTTTGTCAGGAACAGCAGGGTCTTCAGTGATTTTAATATGTCCTTAATATCCACAATCATGTACTGAATGCTCCTTGCCAATATTGGATCTAATCAGGAAACATTATGGTCGACATAAGTATCAGTATCCGTGTCAGTATCAGTGTGTAGTAACTGGGCAAAATAACATTTTTGCGACCCAGCGGGGCCTGAGGGAAAAGAAACATAGCCATGAATATCACATCTATTCTCTACGTCTGTGTCTGGGACACAGATTTATCCAACCTTACTCTGATATTACTGAAACATTTACCCAGTCAGTTATTGGTGGTGCCAACAGGGCCACCATCATATGTCTGCATTCCTAATATAGTTTCCTCTTGGGAAAAACATTCAGCCACCGACATGTTGACACACATATACCAAGTACCCACAGACACACCGGCTTATGGGGGACAGACCGTCAGTAAATCTGTCAGAGGGACACAGAGGATTTTTCAGCTCACAATCCAGCGCCAAAAGTACACAGTCTGGGAAATAATAAACTCTATAGTGATAGACTTGTAATGCTCTAAAGATGTTCTGGTGAGGTGAGGAAGAAGCCCCGCCGCTGTAATGGCGCGTATCTGTCCCGCTCAGAAATAATTAATTACGCTAGTGGGGTAAGGACAGTGCCCAGGCACTAATGTCCACTTTTTCCAGCCTTTTGTGAGGAATTTATGCTGCCCAGGGTGCCCCCCCCCCCCCCCCGTGCCCTGCACCCTGCAGTGCCTGTGTTTGTGTGTAAGCATGGCGCGCAGCGTTCCGCTCGCTGCTCGGTACCTCAGAATGCCGTCACTGAAGAAGAAGTCTTCTGTTCTTCTGCTACTCACCTGTCTTCTGGCTCTGTAAGGGGGTGACGGCAGGCTGCGGGAGTGTGCATCTAGGCGTACCCAGCGATCAGCACCCTCAGGAGCTAATGGTGTCCTGTCAGCCTGAAGCAGAGCCATTGAACTCACTAGAAGTTGGTCATACTTCTCTCCCCTAAGTCCCACGAAGCAGGGAGACTGTTGCCAGCAGCCTCCCTGAAAATAAAAAAAACTAACAAGTCTTTTCAGAGAAACTCAGTAGAGCTCCCCTGTAGTGCATCCAGTATCACTGCGCACAATACTAAAACTGGAGTCTGGAGGAGGGGCATAGAGGGAGGAGACAGTTCACACCCTTTGAAAGTCTTAAAGTGCCCATGTCTCCTGCGGATCCCGTCTATACCCCATGGTTCTTAATGTGACCCCAGCATCCTCTAGGACGTATGAGAAAACAAATAACGCACACACGAGGAGGAGAGAACTAAGGAAGCTATAAGGAGAAGAGGGGAGGGAGGGGGGGTTGAAAGGTAAGGTAGTAAAGGCATATTGGATAAACTACAACCTTATACATATTCATTAATGTACCAGTAGTTAGAAGTAGAAGAGCTCTAACAGAAACCACAAAGCTTTTCTAAAGCCACACCACACTGGATATGCCCAATCTCATTTGATTTTTGAAGCAAAGCAGTATTGGACTTTGTTAATACATGGATGGGAGACTGCTTGGTAGTATCAGATTCTTTAGGTGTTTTTAAACTAGCAACACCATTTTCTTGGTACATTTAATTTTTACATGTATTCTTTTATGTACCAGAAGTTAGAAGTAGAAGAGCTGTAACAGAAACCACCAGCTCATCTACAGCCACAGCACACTGGATTTGCCCAATCTCTCCTGATCATGGAAGCTGAGCAGTGTTGGTCCTGGTTTTAGTACTTGGATGGGAGACCACAAGGAAATACCAGGAGCTGTGTGTATTTTTACAATACTAACACCGTTCTCTTGATGCATTCCATTTTGAAACATTGGGGCAGATCTATTAAGCCTGGTGAACTGATAAAGTGCAAGGTGATAAAGTACCAGCCAGTCAGCTCCTAACTGTCATTTTTCAAACCCAGCCTGTGACATGGCAATTAGGAGCTGATTGGCTGGTACTTTATCACCATGCAAATTATCATTTCACCAGGTTTAATAAATCGGCTGCTTACTCATTTATGTACGAGTAGTTAGAAGTAGAAGAACTCTAACAGAAACCACTAAGCTCATCTACAGCCACACCACACTGTATATGCCCAATATCACCTGATTTTGGGCCTGGTTTGTTCTTGGATGTGAGACCACCTGGGAATACCAGGTGCTGTAGGTAGTTTTATACTACCAACACCGTTCTCTTGATGCATTATATTTTGAAACTTATTCATTGATGTACCAGTAGTTAGAAGTAGAAGTTAGAAACAGCAAAAATCATCTACAGCCGCATCACACTGGATATGTCCAATCTCATCTGATGTTGGAAGCTAAGCAGTGTTGTGCCTGGTTAGTTTTTGGATCTCAGGTCCTGCCTTCTGGTTTGGCCACGGCACCTCGGAAATTCACCAAGGTCATGGCCGTGATGACGACCCTTCACCATCGGTGGACCAGGGAGGAATCTCTCCTCCCGATAAACATTCTGGAATTGCGGGCAGTGTTCAATTCATTGACACTGGCCCTGCCTCTAGTACAGAACAGGCCTGTTCAAGTACAATCGGACAACGACACCACGGTAGTGTACACAAATCATCAAGGCGGCACTCGAAATTGCATGGCAAAGCTGGAAGTATCAAAAATCCTCAGTTGGGTAGAACGTCATCTGCCAGCAATATCGGCAGTGTTCATTCCCGGAGTCCTCAACTGGGAAGCGGATTTCCTCAGTCGTCAGTACGTTAACGCTGGAGAGTGGAGAGGCCGCAGCAGAAATGTCTGCACTGGTGTCAGTAGGTGACTGAGGCAGGGATGACTGGGAGATAGTGGGTGACTGAAGCATGTATGACTGGGAGATAGTGGGTGACTGAGGCCGGGGTGACTGGGAGATAGTCAGTGACTAAGGCAGGGGTGATAGGGATATAGTGGATGACTGTGGCAGGGGTGACAGGGACAGTAGGAGACTGAGGCAGGGGTGACAGGGATAGTGGGTGACTGAGGCAGGGGTGATAGGGTGACAGTGGGTGACTGAGGCAGAGGTGACAGGGATAGTGGGTGACTGAGGTAGGGGTGATATGGAGATAGTGGTTGACTGAGGCAGGGGTGACAGAGATAGTGGGTGACTAAAGCAGGGGTGACTGGTATAGTGGGTGACTGAGGCAGGGGTCGCAGGTATAGTGGTTAACTGAGGCAGCGGTGACTGGGAGATAGTGGGTAACTGGGGCAGGGGTGACAGGGAAAGTGTGTGACTCAGGCAGGGGTGATAGGGAGATAGTGGGCAGCAGATCACTGCCTCGCTGACAGCAGCACATCCCTGCTTCACTGACAGCAGCACATCCCTGCCTCATTGACAGCAGCACATACCTGCCTCACTTATAGCAGCACATCCCTGCCTCACTGGCAGCAGCAGATCCCTGCCTCACTGGCAGCAGCAGATCACTGCTTCACTGGCAGCAGCAGATCACTGCTTCACTGACAGCAGCACATCCCTGCCTCACTGGCAGCAGCAGATCCCTGCCTTACTGACAGCTGTATTCAGACCTGATCTCTGCTGTGCATATTCACACAACAGGAGATCAGGTCTGAAGTGTGTGTGTGTGTGCTGGTGCCGCAGTGCACCGGCACATGCCAGAGATGCGATCAGCATCTCTGCCCAGTGAGCGCCTCTGCCAACACATACTTATCTTGCATATGAGATCTCTTGATCATGAAGATAGTTCTCACAGGGTGAGGTTCATCCATTACATTTTAAAGTAGGAAGGTACAAATTACATATTCAAATTACATATATGTGCTGGATTCAAATGTTTTCCCCCCTTCCTTTCTCAATTGTGCCCATCAGCAGCTATTCTAATGTTGCTGCCAATGGGTGTGACACATTCATTTCTTCTGTGGGGTACACTGGACTCCACAAGGATTCACATTGTGGTGTAGAGTAGGATCTTGATCTGAGGCACCAACAGGCTCAAAGCTTTTGACTGTTCCCAAGATGCTCAGCGCCCCCTGCTCTATAACCTCGCTTCTATGAACAGGGAGCTCAGTTTGTAGTTGGTGCCTTCAGTAGCAGGACACTTAACAGGGGGCTGCCTCAGGCAGCCTATACTTAGCTATTAATTTTGACAAGAAAAGAAGAACTTTTTTTATAAGAATGTACAAGGGCTGCAGCAGGCTAGGTCTAATAGACATCTTTACTGCAGCTCCATCACTCCCAGCGGCGCAGTATACTCCCGTGCCCTGGTTGCTGGGTCACTGCAGCGGAGGCTCCGGTTTCTTCCTAAGGTCAGTCACACACACACCGCCCTCCGGGATCACGAGGCCGCTGATGAAAGGGAGGTAAGGGGCTTCTGTGCCCACACTATACCGTGATCCAGCATGGCTGTAGGGGGCGGGCCGTGTGCGCACTGGCGTGGACACTGATTACTGGGCAGCCGCTCCACTAGCCACCAGGGACAGTTAAGGAGCACAGCTCTGGGGGTTTTTCTCCTATATTAACCCCATTTTGTACTACCTGCAGTGCATTGTGATAGGTAATAGAGCCTGATTCAGGTTGGATTGCAATCACAATAAGCAATCCAACTGCAAAAATTGCTAAGAGCATACGCATGCGCCTGCATTTTCTGTGACTGTCAATCGGTGCGGGGGGGGGGGGGGGGGGTCAGCAACACTCCATTTCAAAGTCGGAGATGGAGCGGTGCGGGGGCAGGGCTTCAACGGAGAAACAGGAGGCGTGGTCTGAGCGGCTGCATGACATCACATGCAGCCGTTGCGATCACAAAAATGGTGGCGGCTTCCTGCGCACACGTACAGTCTGCACCAACAGGAGGCTAACCCATTTTTTATGATCACGCTGAACTGCACTGAGACTGCAATTTCAGCGTGGTCAAGAAGGGAGGCGGCATGCTGGGTGGCCATGCCCTGTGATGGGTGGCCCCAGCATGCGAACCAAAGGATTGCAAATTCTGTTACTTAGCAGAATTTGCAATCCTTACTGAATTAGGCCATTGATTACAAAATTGTAAACAATATTTGAAGTTTTTCTTCAGGGACTAACACAAAAGATGCTTGGGGCTACTAACACATGGGTAAGCCACGTAAAGCTTCCCATCGGTCAGTGGCATCACAACGGGGTTGCGGCACACACCCGAGTGTCACCCGCCAAGTGGGGTGACACCAAAGTGCCGGCTCTTCTTCAGTGACAGAATATGGGTGTTTTACTGTGACATTACGTGCAACACCCAGTTTCTGTCACTGTGCAGGAGCCAGCACCACCCACACACTAGTCCCCGGGTACAGCCCCCAACCCCCGGGATACCCGCAGCAACAAAATGGTGATTCAGGTCACGCCCCTACCTATGAGACCATGCCTCCTTTTTACCATTGCGCTGCTTATCTGCGCGCACTGCATTACAATCTCCCTCGCCGCCTCTCTGGGTGTCACCAGTGATAGTGACACCTCTGCCATGCTTGTAGCAGCTGGTCCTAAGATCTACGCCTCCAGCCCTGAGTGTTTTCCCTTGTGACTTGTTGATCATCATTGCGAAGCAGATGCTTACAGAAAACTGCAGGGGTTTAGATTGAAAAGAAAAACATTGACGAACCCATCATTTCAGCGACAGGGTCTGCCACACGACTGACTGAAATGACTGGTTGGTTTGGGCCCCCACCAAAAAAGAATCAATCAATCTCTCCTTGCACAAACTGGCTCTACAGAGGCAAGATGTCCACCTCATCATCCTCCGATTCCTCACCCCTTTCACTGTGTACATCCCCCTCCTCACAGATTATTAATTCGTCCCCACTGGAATCCACCATCTCAGATCCCTGTGTACTTTCTGGAGGCAATTGCTGGTGAATGTCTCCACGGAGGAATTGATTATAATTAATTTTGATGATCATCATCTTCTCCACATTTTCTGGAAGTAACCTTGTACGCCGATTGCTGACAAGGTGAGCGGCCGCACTAAACACTCTTTCGGAGTACACACTGGAGGGAGGGCAACTTAGGTAGAATAAAGCCAGTTTGTGCAAGGGCCTCCAAATTGCCTCTTTTTCTCCACCATTCTTTCAAAGGTGACAGAATCATATGCAGTGACAGTAGACGACATGTCAGTAATCGTTGCCAGGTCCTTCAGTCTGGACCAGATGTCAGCACTCACTCCAGACTGTCCTGCATCACCGCCAACGGGTGGGCTCGGAATTCTTAGCCTTTTCCTCGCACCCCCAGTTGCGGGAGAATGTGAAGGAGGAGCTGTTGACGGGTCACGTTCCGCTTGACTTGACAATTTTCTCACCAGCAGGTCTTTGAACCTCTGCAGACTTGTGTCTGCCGGAAAGAGAGATACAATGTAGGTTTTAAATCTAGGATCGAGCACGGCGGCCAAAATGTAGTGCTCTGATTTCAACAGATTGAATCCTGGTTAAGCAAATTAAGGGCTCCATCCACAAGTCCCACATGCCTAGTTGAATCGCTCTGTTTTAGCTCCTCCTTCAATGTCTCCAGCTTCTTCTGCAAAAGCCTGATGAGGGGAATGACCTGACTCAGGCTGGCAGTGTCTGAACTGACTTCACGTGTGGAAAGTTCAAAGGGTTGCAGAACCTTGCACAACGTTGAAATCATTCTCCACTGCGCTTGAGTCAGGTGCATTCCCCCTCCTTTGCCTATATCGTGGGCAGATGTATAGGCTTGAATGGCCTTTTGCTGCTCCTCCATCCTCTGAAGCATATAGAGGGTTGAATTCCACCTCGTTACCACCTCTTGCTTCAGATGATGGCAGGGCAGGTTCAGGAATGTTTGGTGGTGCTCCAGTCTTCGGCATGCGGTGGCTGAAGGCATAAAGTGGTTATCCCAGCAGGATTTTTGTTAGCAGTTGGGCAAAACCATGTGCACTGCATTTACGAACAGATGATTTTTTTATATAAATTTTAAAATGTTAGTAAATGTGTGTGTTTTTTTTCAACCTGGAAGCCCAACATCGATTAAGATCGATCTTAAATAGACCCCTGGGTTTTAAGGATAACCATGGTTGAGTCCAATGGTTAATTCACATTGACCGAAGTTCTAATTAAGTCACCTGTGCTCAAGCATGATATCCTTAAAATCTGGATTGCAATGACAGCATTTTGGAACTATGCCTAAGGGTTTAATTTTTACATTTATCCACTGACAATAAATCTACCTACAATATCCCTGTAACTGTTATGATTACAGTATTTCACTAAATAATTTAATTTGCTGAACATTAAGCTGCTGTAATTCCCAGATGCAGCAAATTTGTTAGCTAGTGGGCAAAACCATGTGCACTGCAGGGATGGGGGGGGGGGGGCAGATACAACATTTGCAGAGAGATTTAGGTGGGTTATATTGTTTGTGTGCAGGGTAAATACTGGCTGTTTTGTTTTTACACTGCAATTTAGATTTCAGTTTGAACACACCGCACCAAAATCTAACTCTCTCTGCACATATTATACCCCCCCCCCCCCCTGCAGTGTACATGGTTTTAGCTAATAAATTTGCTGCTGTGATCAGATCTGAGTTAAGCCCTATGTATTTGGCACTGGCAAAGGGTTAGAGGCCTTGCTGTAGAGCTCACACCTTTCTTATCATGCATTGTAATATTTCCTATGTCCTGATGTTGTGCTCTCTGCTCCATCCAAGTAAACAGCAATGTAGCATGGCTATCAAAGAGCGTGAAGATTGCAGATTTCCTGGGATTAATGCTAAGGAATGCTATTCCAGAGGCTGCTGCTTTAATTCAAGTGTCACTGGGGTTAAATGGTGTTTTTACCTTAAAAACACAGGTAGAGTATATAGTACAGTGGTAAAGTGGGAGCATGTAGTGCTATTGATTACAGATTTGATGGAGCTTAAACATGGATAAGGTCCATGGCTCTAAGAGTTTATCTTGTGTATCCTTTATTCTTAGTCATGGTCAGATAAGATTAGAAAATACCATTTAAGTGGAAATTTCCTGTTAGCTGTTTTTCAGTTTGCTCAACTGTCTGATTAACGGGTCCTAAAAAAGGACCAAAGGAGCTAAATTGCCCTGTGATCTAGCTAAATTGCCCCAGTTAAAAAAAAAAAAAAAACTAAGCTGCTGTAATTCCTGGATGTTTCCTTACTGCATCAACAGGAAGTGACAAGAAACAATGTAATGTGGAACCGTACAGCAGAAGGGATTGCGGCTACCCCACAATAAGTGCAGCGGAATGTAAGAAGAGGAATTGTTGCTTTGACTGCAGCATTCCCGGGGTTAACTGGTGTTTCTTCAAGTCACAAGGTATGGAGCTGCTGTATAGTTACTCGCAAGTCAGTAGTTGTATGATGCTCACACCTGTTAAGCTGGATACACACAGAATGCCCTACACAGGGGGTGAAATGAGCGCCCCCCCCACCCCCCGTATGCTCAGCACACATCACGCTGTGCTGAGCGGGCGGAGAGATGTGTGCTGAGCAGTTCGCTCAGCACACATCTCTCCCCAAAATCGGGCCGTGAATACGGACCTTTAAACTGGATCCACACTTAGATTATCTGTCCAATTTTTTTTTCTAGTTGAAACAAAATTATGCTAATATGTGGCAGCAAATGACAATTGACCATTTGCTCACAAACACTGGAAAACATCCAAAAATGGTCATTTAGATAAATTGGTTAAATCCATTTCATTTAGCTAATTTATCCAAACTACCTTTATTGTATCTTTGTGGGTGAATGATGTGTGGGTCAGTGTTGAGGGTGGTGGAGGAGATGGGTAATAGGCACAGCAGGGTGTGGACAGTCAAATAGTGTGCTTAGAGGTTCAGAGTCATTGTATGAGACTCTGGCAACAGTGACTTGATGAGTCTGGTGTCCATAGGGTGGGACGCATTAACCTTTTTATGCTATTGAAATAGTTCTCCTCCTGACCGACGCAGTTCCTTGCTCCGAGGTTGGTGTATTGTCCTGTTGCAGCGCCTCTCCACTGTGGTCACAGTGAGCTGTGTGGTGTTGCTGGCGCATGCCAATCTCCCCCCAACCTCCCTCTTGCATTTCAGACCTACGTACGCATGATGGGATCTTGTATGATATGCGCGTGTGCTGTAGAGATGAAAGTGGGGGTGAGGAGGCAGATCGTGAGATGGGGAAACTTTGTGGACTGTTAGCGAAGGGGAGCACTGGGCAATCTGAGTTGCAAAGAGGGCAGCAGAAGAGGTTATTGCATGTGCACTGGTGACAGGTCCATCCTTGGTGGCCAGCCTCAGTGGTAAAGGGGTACATGAGCTAGTGTCCCTTGGCCAGCCATGTACCATGGCCACCTCCCTACCTCCTATATATTCTCCTTGATCTGTCACTTTGTTACGGTCTGCTGCTGGCACTGGTGTATCGTCCTGCAGTTGCCGTCTCCGCCCATTGCTGTGACTTCCCCCAGAGTTAGCCACACAGAGTGACAGATCTGGGAAAATATATAGGAGATCATTACTTTCACTTGCAGCCTACCTTATTTTTTGCAGCCTAGCATGCTCCTGACCCCTTCTCTCACTAATACTTATACAACATTCATGAACTCATCTTAAGGTTTCTTTATTATTCAGTCACACTGTCTTGGATCCAAACCATTTCCTGTGGCATTGCAGTCAAACAATTGAGCTATTTACCCTTGCATAGAAAGGTATAATCTAAGCTAGAGAATTCTATTTGGAGCTCACCTTGTACTTTGTGAAGAAATAATCAGCTTTGTGGCTGAGCAGATATATGGAGTGTGTGGCTGCACACTGCATTGATCTGCTGAGTTGCAATGCTAATAATTTTTTTTTTTTGCAAAGTACCAATAGCTTCATTGTGAAGGTGGAAAGAAGGGTGTTACGGCATGGAATGTACAAACTGCGAGACCCTGCTGGTAGCGCCTTTGTCTATTTAGTAGGAAGGGCACGTAACAGCCGGGGGGCAATGGAGGAAGCCCCTTTAGGGCTGGAGCCCGGCGGCAACTGACTCCGTTGTCTCTGGCAGTTCCGCCCCTGGACTAGAGGAATGGTCAAGAACATGGCAACATTTAATGCCAAAAAATGCAAAATCATACACGTCTCAAAAATGCAAAGGCTAACTATAATATTAAGGGCATTATAATGGCAAGAGGAAAGCTATCTAAGTATTACTATTTCAGGTAAGCAATGTAACAAAGCAATTGGAAAGGCAAGTCAGATGCTTGTTTGCATAGGTTAAAGAACCAGTAGCAGAAAAAAGTAATACAGGTTGAGTATCCCATATCCAAATATTCCGAAATACGGAATATTCCGAAATACGGACTTTTTTGAGTGAGACTGAGATAGTGAAACCTTTGTGTTTTGATGGCTCAGTGTACACAAACTTTGTTTAATACTCAAAGTTATTAAAAATATTGTATTAAATGAACTTCAGACTGTGTGTATAAGGTGTATATGAAACATAAATGAATTCTGTGAATGTACACACACTTTGTTTAATGCACAAAGTTATAAAAAATATTGGCTAAAATGACCTTCAGGCTGTGTGTATAAGGTGTATATGAAACATAAATGCCTTCTGTGCTTAGATTTAGGTCCCATCACCATAATATCTCGTTATGGTATGCAATTATTCCAAAATACAGAAAAATCCGATATCCAAAATTCCTCTGGTCCCAAGCATTTTGGATAAGGGATACTCAACCTGTAATGCCACTGTATAGGTCCTTGGTACAGCAACATTTAGAATCCTGTGTTCAGTTCCAGAAGCCATATCTCCAGAAGGCTGTAAATACATTAGGGCAACTAAAATTGTGCATGGCCTACATCACAAAACTTACCTGGAAATACAAAAAAATGTTGATGTGTATAGTTTGGAGAAGGGAAGAGGGAACATACAGTAATAGAAACATTTAAATATATAGGGAGGAATGTAATAGGGTGTGAGAATCAGAAAGTGAGAGATTTTGTGTTTTTTCCTGTTGTTTTTTTTTGTTTTTGTTTGATTGTTTGTTTTTAAAGTGGCAATCCTTTACATGGCAAAACCAGGTTGATATTTGCCATGTAAAGGATTGCCACCATGGGCATGTGTAGAAGGGGCACTGCTACTGTTGGCATTATGTGTGTAAGCTGCACTGATATGGTGGTTATGTGTATAAAGGGCACTGCGACTGTGGGTATTATTATTATTATTATTATTACATGCGGTGTAATGACAATAAGATAGTGCTACTGTGTGGCGTATTTTGATTTGGGGTGCTATTGTGTGGCCATGCCCCTTCCTTGTGATACCACACCTTCTTTTTTTAAGGAGCGCACTGTCCCTTTATTAAGTATTGGAGAGAGGGCCCAAATTAATAGTTTGCAGGGAGGCGCCAAACACCCTAGCACTGGCCCTTTGGTAGGGGACAGGATTTGCTTCTGCTTGTGCACATATGTTATGATTGCCAGCCAACAGCACTGGTTTTGCCTATAACACTAACTATAAATATTTTGAATTGGTCCTGGACCACCAATCCAAGGCACCCCTGCAAGTGTCCTGAGGCACCCCAGGGTGCAGTTTAAGAAACCACTGGTCTAGTGAGTACCCAGGATAATTATTGTAGCTGGTCTGCGGGTAACAGCTCTCAGATCCACTTCTAGAAAAAATGCAGCAATGTAATTTGAGTGACAAACTGCAGAGATGAACCCTACTGAGGTAGGGGTGATATGGAGATAGTGGTTGACTGAGGCAGGGGTGACAGAGATAGTGGGTGACTAAAGCAGGGGTGACTGGTATAGTGGGTGACTGAGGCAGGGGTCGCAGGTATAGTGGTTAACTGAGGCAGCGGTGACTGGGAGATAGTGGGTAACTGGGGCAGGGGTGACAGGGAAAGTGTGTGACTCAGGCAGGGGTGATAGGGAGATAGTGGGCAGCAGATCACTGCCTCGCTGACAGCAGCACATCCCTGCTTCACTGACAGCAGCACATCCCTGCCTCATTGACAGCAGCACATACCTGCCTCACTTATAGCAGCACATCCCTGCCTCACTGGCAGCAGCAGATCCCTGCCTCACTGGCAGCAGCAGATCACTGCTTCACTGGCAGCAGCAGATCACTGCTTCTCTGACAGCAGCACATCCCTGCCTCACTGGCAGCAGCAGATCCCTGCCTTACTGACAGCTGTATTCAGACCTGATCTCTGCTGTGCATATTCACACAACAGGAGATCAGGTCTGAAGTGTGTGTGTGTGTGCTGGTGCCGCAGTGCACCGGCACATGCCAGAGATGCGATCAGCATCTCTGCCCAGTGAGCGCCTCTGCCAACACATACTTATCTTGCATATGAGATCTCTTGATCATGAAGATAGTTCTCACAGGGTGAGGTTCATCCATTACATTTTAAAGTAGGAAGGTACAAATTACATATTCAAATTACATATATGTGCTGGATTCAAATGTTTTCCCCCCTTCCTTTCTCAATTGTGCCCATCAGCAGCTATTCTAATGTTGCTGCCAATGGGTGTGACACATTCATTTCTTCTGTGGGGTACACTGGACTCCACAAGGATTCACATTGGGGTGTAGAGTAGGATCTTGATCTGAGGCACCAACAGGCTCAAAGCTTTTGACTGTTCCCAAGATGCTCAGCGCCCCCTCCTCTATAACCTCGCTTCCATGAACAGGGAGCTCAGTTTGTAGTTGGTGCCTTCAGTAGCAGGCCACTTAAGAGGGGGCTGCCTCAGGCAGCCTATTCTTAGCTATTAATTTTGACAAGAAAAGAAGAACTTTTTTTTATAAGAATCTACAAGGGCTGCAGCAGGCTAGGTCTAATAGACATCTTTACTGCAGCTCCATCACTCCCAGCGGCGCAGTATACTCCCGCGCCCTGGTTGCTGGGTCACTGCAGCGGAGGCTCCGGTTTCTTCCTAAGGTCAGTCACACACACACCGCCCTCCGGGATCACGAGGCCGCTGATGAAAGGGAGGTAAGGGACTTCTGTGCCCACACTATACCGTGATCCAGCGTGGCTGTAGGGGGCGGGCCGTGTGCGCACTGGCGTGGACACTGATTACTGGGCAGCCGCTCCACTAGCCACCAGGGACAGTTAAGGAGCACAGCTCTGGGGGGTTTTCTCCTATATTAACCCCATTTTGTACTACCTGCAGTGCATTGTGATAGGTAATAGAGCCTGATTCAGGTTGGATTGCAATCACAATAAGCAATCCAACTGCAAAAATTGCTAAGAGCATACGCATGCGCCTGCATTTTCTGTGACTGTCAATCGGTGCGGGGGGGGGGGGGGGGGTCAGCAACACTCCATTTCAAAGTCGGAGATGGAGCGGTGCGGGGGCAGGGCTTCAACGGAGAAACAGGAGGCGTGGTCTGAGCGGCTGCATGACATCACATGCAGCCGTTGCGATCACAAAAATGGTGGCGGCTTCCTGCGCACACGTACAGTCTGCACCAACAGGAGGCTAACCCATTTTTTATGATCACGCTGAACTGCACTGAGACTGCAATTTCAGCGTGGTCAAGAAGGGAGGCGGCATGCTGGGTGGCCATGCCCTGTGATGGGTGGCCCCAGCATGCGAACCAAAGGATTGCAAATTCTGTTACTTAGCAGAATTTGCAATCCTTACTGAATTAGGCCATTGATTACAAAATTGTAAACAATATTTGAAGTTTTTCTTCAGGGACTAACACAAAAGATGCTTGGGGCTACTAACACATGGGTAAGCCACGTAAAGCTTCCCATCGGTCAGTGGCATCACAACGGGGTTGCGGCACACACCCGAGTGTCACCCGCCAAGTGGGGTGACACCAAAGTGCCGGCTCTTCTTCAGTGACAGAATATGGGTGTTTTACTGTGACATTACGTGCAACACCCAGTTTCTGTCACTGTGCAGGAGCCAGCACCACCCACACACTAGTCCCCGGGTACAGCCCCCAACCCCCGGGATACCCGCAGCAACAAAATGGTGATTCAGGTCACGCCCCTACCTATGAGACCATGCCTCCTTTTTACCATTGCGCTGCTTATCTGCGCGCACTGCATTACAATCTCCCTCGCCGCCTCTCTGGGTGTCACCAGTGATAGTGACACCTCTGCCATGCTTGTAGCAGCTGGTCCTAAGATCTACGCCTCCAGCCCTGAGTGTTTTCCCTTGTGACTTGTTGATCATCATTGCGAAGCAGATGCTTACAGAAAACTGCAGGGGTTTAGATTGAAAAGAAAAACATTGACGAACCCATCATTTCAGCGACAGGGTCTGCCACACGACTGACTGAAATGACTGGTTGGTTTGGGCCCCCACCAAAAAAGAATCAATCAATCTCTCCTTGCACAAACTGGCTCTACAGAGGCAAGATGTCCACCTCATCATCCTCCGATTCCTCACCCCTTTCACTGTGTACATCCCCCTCCTCACAGATTATGAATTCGTCCCCACTGGAATCCACCATCTCAGATCCCTGTGTACTTTCTGGAGGCAATTGCTGGTGAATGTCTCCACGGAGGAATTGATTATAATTAATTTTGATGATCATCATCTTCTCCACATTTTCTGGAAGTAACCTTGTACGCCGATTGCTGACAAGGTGAGCGGCCGCACTAAACACTCTTTCGGAGTACACACTGGAGGGAGGGCAACTTAGGTAGAATAAAGCCAGTTTGTGCAAGGGCCTCCAAATTGCCTCTTTTTCTCCACCATTCTTTCAAAGGTGACAGAATCATATGCAGTGACAGTAGACGACATGTCAGTAATCGTTGCCAGGTCCTTCAGTCTGGACCAGATGTCAGCACTCACTCCAGACTGTCCTGCATCACCGCCAACGGGTGGGCTCGGAATTCTTAGCCTTTTCCTCGCACCCCCAGTTGCGGGAGAATGTGAAGGAGGAGCTGTTGACGGGTCACGTTCCGCTTGACTTGACAATTTTCTCACCAGCAGGTCTTTGAACCTCTGCAGACTTGTGTCTGCCGGAAAGAGAGATACAATGTAGGTTTTAAATCTAGGATCGAGCACGGCGGCCAAAATGTAGTGCTCTGATTTCAACAGATTGAATCCTGGTTAAGCAAATTAAGGGCTCCATCCACAAGTCCCACATGCCTAGTTGAATCGCTCTGTTTTAGCTCCTCCTTCAATGTCTCCAGCTTCTTCTGCAAAAGCCTGATGAGGGGAATGACCTGACTCAGGCTGGCAGTGTCTGAACTGACTTCACGTGTGGAAAGTTCAAAGGGTTGCAGAACCTTGCACAACGTTGAAATCATTCTCCACTGCGCTTGAGTCAGGTGCATTCCCCCTCCTTTGCCTATATCGTGGGCAGATGTATAGGCTTGAATGGCCTTTTGCTGCTCCTCCATCCTCTGAAGCATATAGAGGGTTGAATTCCACCTCGTTACCACCTCTTGCTTCAGATGATGGCAGGGCAGGTTCAGGAATGTTTGGTGGTGCTCCAGTCTTCGGCAAGCGGTGGCTGAAGGCATAAAGTGGCCCGCAATTCTTCGTGCCACCGACAGCATCTCTTGCACGCCCCTGTCGTTTTTTAAATAATTCTGCACCACCAAGTTCAATGTATGTGCAAAACATGGGACGTGCTGGAATTTGCCCAGATGTAATGCACGCACAATATTGGTGGCGTTGTCCGATGTCACAAATCCCCAGGAGAGTGCAATTGGGGTAAGCCATTCTGCGATGATGTTCCTCAGTTTCCGTAAGTGGTTGTCAGCTGTGTGCCTCTTATGGAAAGCGGTGATACAAAGCGTAGCCTGCCTAGGAACGAGTTGGCAATTGCGAGATGCTGCTACTGGTGCCGCCGCTGCTGTTCTTGCTGCGGGAGGCAATACATCTACCCAGTGGGCTGTCACAGTCATATAGTCCTGACTCAGGCTGGCAGTGTCTGAACTGACTTCACGTGTGGCAAGTTCAAAGGATTGCAGAACCTTGCACAACGTTGAAATCATTCTCCACTGCGCTTGAGTCAGGTGCATTCCCCCTCCTTTGCCTATATCGTGGGTAGATGTATAGGCTTGAATGGCCTTTTGCTGCTCCTCCATCCTCTGAAGCATATAGAGGGTTGAATTCCACCTCGTTACCACCTCTTGCTTCAGAGGATGGCAGGGCAGGTTCAGGAATGTTTGGTGGTGCTCCAGTCTTCGGCACGCGGTGGCTGAATGCAGAAAGTGGCCCGCAATTCTTCGGGCCACTGACAGCATCTCTTGCACGCCCCTGTCGTTTTTTAAATAATTCTGCACCACCAAATTCAATGTATGTGCAAAACATGGGACGTGCTGGAATTTGCCCAGATGTAATGCACGCACAATATTGGTGGCGTTGTCCGATGTCACAAATCCCCAGGAGAGTCAAATTGGGGTAAGCCATTCTGCGATGATGTTCCTCAGTTTCCGTAAGAGGTTGTCAGCTGTGTGCCTGTTATGGAATGCGGTGATACAAAGCGTAGCCTGCCTAGGAACGAGTTGGCATTTGCGAGATGCTGCTACTGGTGCCGCCGCTGCTGTTCTTGCTGCGGGAGGCAATACATCTACCCAGTGGGCTGTCACAGTCATATAGTCCTGAGTCTGCCCTGCTCCACTTAACCACGGACATGTGGACTAGTGGACATTGGGTACAACTGCATTTTTTAGGACACTGGTGACTCTTTTTCTGAGGTCTGTGTACATTTTCGGTATCGCCTGCCTAGAGAAATGGAACCTAGATGGCATTTGGTACCGGGGACACAGTACCTCAATCAAGTCTCTAGTTGCCTCTGAATTAACGATGGATACCGGAACCACGTTTCTCACCACCCAGGCTGACAAGACCTGAGTTATCCGCTTTGCAGCAGGATGACTGCTGTGATATTTCATCTTCCTCGCAAAGGACTGTTGGACAGTCAATTGCCTACTGGAAGTAGTACAAGTGGTCTTCCGACTTCCCCTCTGGGATGACGATCGACTCCCAGCAGCAACAACAGCAGCGCCAGCAGCAGTAGGCGTTACACTCAAGGATGCATCGGAGGAATCCCAGGCAGGAGAGGACTCGTCAGACTTGCCAGTGACATGGCCTGCTGGACTATTGGCTCTCCTGTCTAAGGAGGAAATTGACACTGAGGGAGTTGGTGGTGTGGTTTGCAGGAGATTGGTTACAAGAGGAAGGGATTTAGTGGTCAGTGGACTGCTTCCGCTGTCATCCAAAGTTTTTGAACTTGTCACTGACTTATGATTAATGCGCTGCAGGTGACGTATAAGGGAGGATGTTCTGAGGTGGTTAACGTCCTTACCCCTACTTATTACAGCTTGACAAAGGCAACACACGGCTTGACACCTGTTGTCCGCATTTGTGTACAGGATGCATACCTTCATGTCCAAATTTATCCATCTCATCAGTCGTACCTCAGATTTGCGGTACAGGACTGTCATTGCCAATTTCAGACGTTGCTGTTTGGTCTCTCCACGGCCCAGAGAATTTTCACCAAGGTAATGGTGGAAATGATGGTTTTCCTGCGCAAGCAAGGTGTCACAATTATCCCGTACTTGAGCGATCTCATAAAAGCGAGATCAAGAGAGCAGTTGCTGAACAGCGTATCACTTTCACTGAAAGTGTTACAGCAACACGGCTGGATTTTCAATATCCCAAAGTCGCAGTTGGTTCCTACGACTCGTCTGTCTTTCTTGGGCATGATTCTGGACACAGACCAGAAGAGGGTTTATCTCCCGATAGAAAAGGCCCAGGAACTCATGACTCTGGTCAGGAACCTATTGAAACCAAAACTTGTGTCAGTGCATCACTGCACTCGAGTCCTGGGAAAGATGGTGGCATCATACAAAGCCATTCCATTCGGCAGGTTCCATGCGAATACTTTCCAATGGGACCTACTGGACAAGTGGTCTGGGTCACATTTACAGATGCATTGGTTGATCACCCTGTCCCCCAGGGTCAGGGTATCACTCCTGTGGTGGCTGCAGAGTGCTCACCTCCTCGAGTGACGCAGATTCGGCATTCAGTACTGGATCCTGGTGACCACAGATGCAAGCCTCCAAGGTTGGGGAGCAGTCACACAGGGAAGAAATTTCCAAGGGCTTTGGTCAAGTCAAGAGACTTGTCTTCACATCAACATCCTGAAACTAGGGGCCATATACAATGCCCTACGTCAAGCGGAGACCTTACTTTGCGACCAACCGGTTCTGATCCAGTCAGACAACGTCACCGCAGTGGCTCATGTAAACCGTCAAGGCGGCACAAGGAGCAGAGTGGCGATGGCACAAGCTACCTTTGCATTTTTCTCCCAAACGAAGGACACTAGAATGAAAATTTTAAAGCCTCCTGTTAGTGCTTCATCTACACGGTATAGCCCTGAATTTTCCAATGCGTAGCTCTTTGCAAAAGAGAGATATTGGCAAGGAAAAGCTGTCTTGTACCTTTGCATTTTTCTCCCAAACGAAGGACACTAGAAAGAAAATTTTAAAGCCTCCTGTTAGGCCATCATCTACACGGCATAGCCCTGAATTTTCCAATGCGTAGCTCTTTGCAAAAGAGAGATATTGGCAAGGAAAAGCTGTCTTGTACCTTTGCATTTTTCTCCCAAACGAAGGACACTAGAAAGAAAATTTTAAAGCCTCCTGTTAGGCCATCATCTACATGGCATAGCCCTGAATTTTCCAATGTGCAGCTCTTTGCAAAAGAGAGATATTGGCAAGGAAAAGCTGTCTTGTACCTTTGCATTTTTCTCCCAAACGAAGGACACTAGAAAGAAAATTTTAAAGCCTCCTGTTAGGCCATCATCTACATGGCATAGCCCTGAATTTTCCAATGTGCAGCTCTTTGCAAAAGAGAGATATTGGCAAGGAAAAGCTGTCTTGTACCTTTGCATTTTTCTCCCAAACGAAGGAAACTAGAATGAAAATTTTAAAGCCCCCTGTTAGTGCTTCATCTACACGGTATAGCCCTGAATTTTCCAATGCGTAGCTCTTTGCAAAAGAGAGATATTGGCAAGTAAAAGCTGTCTTTCAACTCTTCCACAACTGAAAAACAGATAGTGTTCCCAAGCCTTCCATCCTGTAATATCTTCAGTCTCTCGTCAATGAAGAAAACAATCCCTCCAGCAGACTCTTCAACCACGATACAAGATCACAGCCAAAAGGGCGAGAAGCAACTACACTTGCGTTTAACCAAAATGGCTAAAACTTAGCGGAGGAAAGTGCAGTGCACCAAAACATAAGCTGACACAATCATGGAGAATGAGCCAGCATATATGCTCTTCTATCTATATTTTGCAAACCTGCTCTTGTCCCCTCCAGCTGCTCCATGTAGATTTGACGCCTGGCAAGGTGCATAACCCACTGACAAGCAGGCACACTCCTGCATGAGTTTTCACTCTCACTAGCAGGATGATACACATTCATTTGCATGTGCTCCACCTCTGACACACCGCCCACCCAACCACCCAGTCACCAGAGCCACCCACAAGCCAACTGGCTCCGTGATTTAATTTGCACAGTGCAGTCATCCAGGCAGCATGTCCTTCTCAATGGAATAATCTCTGGTTCCATGGAATCTTCCGCATTGGAATGCTGCGGAACAAAAAGGATTTAAACATTCAGCTTGCTAGCATTCAATGTACCTGCGGCTTGGCTCTAGCACATGGGTCTTCATCCTGTGGCCCTCCAGCTGCTGTGAAACTACACATCCCAGCATGCCCTGCCACAGTTTTGCTATTAAGGTATGCTAAAACTGAGGCAGGGCATGCTGGTATATGTAGTTCCACAGCAGCTGGAGGGTCGCAGGTTGAAGACCCATATTCTAGCATGCCTGTTCTATGATGCATGTTCCGTGATGTCACAATCAGCTTGGAATGGGGTGTCTAGCATGCATTTGCTGACAGCCACTTGAGGGAGACACACATCAGGAGATGCAGCATATCGGAGGTCTTCGATGCCTTTCCAGCAAATGCACACCACCAGCTGCTGGTCTGGACACAAAACAATACCCACAATTGAAGGCTCAAAATGCCCAACTACAGGATTAATGTAAGTAGTGAATTTAGGAATGAATTTAGAAGTAGGAAATTAAGTTAGTTCACAAGTACATTCAAATTCCGATCTAAAGTCTAGGTAGGCCTCACGTCCTGGCAGCCCCCAGCATTTAAAAATGCCTTGATTAGAGGTAGGGAATTAAATGTAGATAAGAAGTAGACACAAAATAACACTCCACAGAGCAATTATCAGGTGTCTTTATCAATTGTTGCATTTAAAAAATCAAGCAATTAGGGAACACAATGTTGCGACAATGTAACCCTATTTGCAAAATAGTACTAAATAAGTTTGTCGATGTAAGACATTTGCAAAGGCGCAAACAAAACACGCTGGAAAATGCAACTGAATCTGTTTTTGGAGGTTAGAATAGATGCAGGATCAAGTAGCTCAATGGGTAGGGTGTTTGATTAGAATTCAACAGGTTATAGATTTGAATCCTGGGTATGATAGTTTGAGGTGTTATTTAATAAAGTATGTTTATATATTAGTCACACATGGCTTACTTGTACAAATGGCATGTCACCAGTTAGTGCTGACTGCTGATATGCCATTTGCACAAACACGCCATGTGTGACTGTATATGCATTTAAGGAGGGCACCCCGGCAATACCACAAACCATTGAGTGTCAAGTATACTAGATATATCTTCATATCTCATGTGCTTTCTCTGAGACCAATCTTGTTATGCCCCTTCCCCACAAGGCATGCGCCTTTTGTCCATATTGCAAAAATGGGGAGGGGAGGGGGGGGCATATAATTCTCTGTCACAGGGCACCAAAAAGTCTAGTTATGGCTCTGGTATGCATTATGTAATCTGGCAGACCATATCTCCAACACTGGCTGGTTGGAATAGAAATCCGGTTATCTATGTGAGCAAATGACCATCAACGATTTACTCTCAAACACTAGAAAATGGACAAACATGGTCCCCTAAACAAATTGGTTAAATTTTGGGTTTAACCAATTTGTGTAATGACCATTTTTGACCACTTTTCTAGTGTTTGGGAGCAAATGGTTAATTGACATTTGCTACTATACATTACCAGATTTTCATTCCATCCATCCAGACTGGATAGATAGCCTGACAGATAATTGTGTAGTGTACGCCCAGGATAACTGTCAGTTGTGCTTTCTTTTATGACGGCACATAAATGGGTGGGCAGATCCAGAACAAGCACTGCCCACTCATGCATAGTTGTCAACTGATGTGAAGTTCCAGGGGGCAATCTCAGTTATAAAGAAAAGTATCTGGAAATTGTCCCTAGTTTAAAAAAAAAATAAAAAAAAAATTGATCAATTCGATTTATTTAGTATGATATCCCAGCAGTCAGAAC
The DNA here is from genome assembly GCF_028390025.1 of Pseudophryne corroboree. NCBI lineage: Eukaryota > Metazoa > Chordata > Amphibia > Anura > Myobatrachidae > Pseudophryne > Pseudophryne corroboree. Next base: position 58,396 of record NW_026967699.1, on the reverse strand, counting down.
AACATACTTTATTAAATAACACATCTCAAACTACCATACCCAGGATTCAAACCTATAACCTGTTGAATTCTAATCAAACACCCTACCTATTGAGCTATTTGATCCTGCATAAAAATTGTGAACATTATATGAAGCTATTGGTACTTTGCAAAAAAAAAGTATCAGCATTACAACGCAGCAGATCCATGCAGTTTGCAGCCACACACTACATGTATCTGCTCAGCCACAATGCTGATTATTTCTTCACAAAGTACAAGGTGAGCTCCAAACAGAATTCTCTAGCTTAGAATTATACCTTTCTATGCCAAACCTAAAAGTCGGGCCCCCCACCCTGGGATCCCCCAGAGGGAGGCCTGCACCGTCATGCGGCAGGCTTGTCCGTTTTGGAAGCAGGCTGATGGGCAGCCCAGGCTTGCTTCAGTCTGGGCTTGGCAGGTCTGGAAGCATGAGCTTGCTTTGGGTATGCCTGACCTTGGGTACGCTTTACCTGAGGGATGAAAGGGCCAAGGGAAAGTACTTTTAGCCTTCTGCGTGGTAGGAGTCATACGAGGTAGGCAAGCTGTTTTAGCAGTAGCCAGATCAGCTACAATCTTATTGAGGTCTTCTCCAAAGAGAGTGTCTCCCTTGAAAGGAAGCACCTCCAGGGTTTTCTTGGAATCCATATCCACCGACCAGGATCTCAACCAGCTGTATAAAGTATTACCTTGGAACTGGCTCTCCACTCCCCATTATCTGGTTATCATGGCTTCCTCCGCCAGTGTCCAGACTCGCTTGCTGAAGCTCGGCCACTTCTTCCTAGCAGCAGGCTACTGGATCACTGGGCAGCAGAGGTGCTTGGGAGCCGGAAGGGGGCGGAGCAATCAGGCAGGCAGTTGCAGTGCTGCCCAGCTATCTGTGGTGTGAGAAGAAGCAGGGGCACCCCACCGCTGGCAGTGCTGCAGCTAGCGGTGGTGGCAGCGGCGAGGCTGCTGGGCTGGGTCTTGAAAAAGGTGGAAAGAAGGGTGTTACGGCATGGAATGTACAAACTGCGAGACCCTGCTGGTAGCGCCTTTGTCTATTTAGTAGGAAGGGCACGTAACAGCCGGGGGGCAATGGAGGAAGCCCCTTTAGGGCTGGAGCCCCTTCAGGGCTGGAGCCCGGCGGCAACTGACTCCGTTGTCTCTGGCAGTTCTGCCCCTGGACTAGAGGAATGGTCAAGAACATGGCAACATTTAATGCCAAAAAATGCAAAATCATACACGTCTCAAAAATGCAAAGGCTAACTATAATATTAAGGGCATTATAATGGCAAGAGGAAAGCTATCTAAGTATTACTATTTCAGGTGAGCAATGTAACAAAGCAATAGGAAAGGCAAGTCAGATGCTTGTTTGCATAGGTTAAAGAACCAGTAGCAGAAAAAAGTAATACAGGTTGAGTATCCCATATGCAAATATTCCGAAATACGGAATATTCCGAAATACGGACTTTTTTGAGTGAGACTGAGATAGTGAAACCTTTGTTTTTTGATGGCTCAGTGTACACAAACTTTGTTTAATACTCAAAGTTATTAAAAATATTGTATTAAATGAACTTCAGACTGTGTGTATAAGGTGTATATGACACATGAATGAATTCTGTGAATGTACACACACTTTGTTTAATGCACAAAGTTATAAAAAATATTGGCTAAAATGACCTTCAGGCTGTGTGTATAAGGTGTATATGAAACATAAATGCATTCTGTGCTTAGATTTAGGTCCCATCACCATAATATCTCGTTATGGTATGCAATTATTCCAAAATACAGAAAAATCCGATATCCAAAATTCCTCTGGTCCCAAGCATTTTGGATAAGGGATACTCAACCTGTAATGCCACTGTATAGGTCCTTGGTACAGCCACATTTAGAATCCTGTGTTCAGTTCCAGAAGCCATATCTCCAGAAGGCTGTAAATACATTAGGGCAACTAAAATTGTGCATGGCCTACATCACAAAACTTACCTGGAAATACTAAAAGATTATGTGTATAGTTTGGAGAAGGGAAGAGGGAACATACAGTAATAGAAACATTTAAATATATAGGGAGGAATGTAATAGGGTGTGAGAATCAGAAAGTGAGAGATTTTGTGTTTTTTCCTGTTGTTGTTTTTTTTTTTTTATTGTTTGTTTTTTAAAGTGGCAATCCTTTACATGGCAAAACCAGGTTGATATTTGCCATGTAAAGGATTGCCACCGTGGGCATGTGTAGAAGGGGCACTGCTACTGTTGGCATTATGTGTGTAAGCTGCACTGATATGGTGGTTATGTGTATAAAGGGCACTGCGACTGTGGGTATTATTATTATTATTATTATTATTATTACATGCGGTGTAATGACAATAAGATAGTGCTACTGTGTGGCGTATTTTGATTTGGGGTGCTATTGTGTGGCCATTAGAGATGAGCGGGTTCGGTTTCTTTGAATCCGAACCCGCACGAACTTCACTTTTTTTTCCACGGGTCCGAGCGACTCGGATCTTCCCGCCTTGCTCGGTTAACCCGAGCGCGCCCGAACGTCATCATGACGCTGTCGGATTCTCGCGAGGCTCGGATTCTATCGCGAGACTCGGATTCTATATAAGGAGCCGCGCGTCGCCGCCATTTTCACTCGTGCATTGAGATTGATAGGGAGAGGACGTGTCTGGCGTCCTCTCCATTAGAATAGAGATAGATAGATTAGATAGAGAGAGATTGTGCAGAGTCGCAGACAGAGTTAGTTTACCACAGTCAGTGACCAGTGCAGTTGCTAGTTAACTTTTATTTAATATAATATATCCGTTCACTTCTCTCTGCTATATCCGTTCTCTGCCTGAAAAAAAAAACGATACACAGCACAGTCAGTCACACAGTGTGACTCAGTCTGTGTGCACTCAGCTCAGCCCAGTGTGCTGCACAGTCATCAATGTATAAATTAAAAGCTTATAATTAATTGTGGGGGAGACTGGGGAGCACTGCAGGTTGTTAGCAGGAGCCAGGAGTACAATTATATTAATTAACAGTGCACACTTTTGCTGCAGGAGTGGTGACCAGTGCCTGACCACCAGTATAGTATTGTTGTATACTACTAATATCTCTTTAAATATCAACCAGTCTATATTAGCAGCAGACACAGTACAGTGCGGTAGTTCACGGCTGTGGCTACCTCTGTGTCGGCACACGGCAGGCAGTCCGTCCGACCAGAATTGTATTATTTATTATTATATACCTACCACCTAACCGTGGTTTTTTTTTCATTCTTTATACCGTCATAGTGTCATCCTAATTGTTACGAGTATACTACTATCTCTTTATCAACCAGTGTACAGTGCGGTAGTTCACGGCTGTGGCTACCTCTGTGTCGGCACACGGCAGGCAGTCCGTCCGACCAGAATTGTATTATTTATTATTATATACCTACCACCTAACCGTGGTTTTTTTTTCATTCTTTATACCGTCATAGTGTCATCCTAATTGTTACGAGTATACTACTATCTCTTTATCAACCAGTGTACAGTGCGGTAGTTCACGGCTGTGGCTACCTCTGTGTCGGCACTCGGCAGCCCGTCCATAATTGTATATACCAGTGACCTAACCGTGTTTTTTTTTTCTTTCTTTATACATACATACTAGTTACGAGTATACTATCTCTTTATCAACCAGTCTATATATTAGCAGCAGACACAGTACAGTGCGGTAGTTCACGGCTGTGGCTACCTCTGTGTCGGCACTCGGCAGCCCGTCCATAATTGTATATACCACCTAACCGTGGTTTTTTTTTCTTTCTTTATACATACATACTAGTTACGAGTATACTATCTCTTTATCAACCAGTCTATATATTAGCAGCAGACACAGTACAGTGCGGTAGTTCACGGCTGTGGCTACCTCTGTGTCGGCACTCGGCAGCCCGTCCATAATTGTATATACCACCTAACCGTGGTTTTTTTTTCTTTCTTTATACATACATACTAGTTACGAGTATACTATCTCTTTATCAACCAGTCTATATATTAGCAGCAGACACAGTACAGTGCGGTAGTTCACGGCTGTGGCTACCTCTGTGTCGGCACTCGGCAGCCCGTCCATAATTGTATATACCACCTAACCGTGGTTTTTTTTTCTTTCTTTATACATACATACTAGTTACGAGTATACTATCTCTTTATCAACCAGTCTATATATTAGCAGCAGACACAGTACAGTGCGGTAGTTCACGGCTGTGGCTACCTCTGTGTCGGCACTCGGCAGCCCGTCCATAATTGTATATACCAGTGACCTAACCGTGGTTTTTTTTTCTTTCTTTATACATACATACTAGTTACGAGTATACTATCTCTTTATCAACCAGTCTATATATTAGCAGCAGACACAGTACAGTGCGGTAGTTCACGGCTGTGGCTACCTCTGTGTCGGCACTCGGCAGCCCGTCCATAATTGTATACTAGTATCCAATCCATCCATCTCCATTGTTTACCTGAGGTGCCTTTTAGTTGTGCCTATTAAAATATGGAGAACAAAAATGTTGAGGTTCCAAAATTAGGGAAAGATCAAGATCCACTTCCACCTCGTGCTGAAGCTGCTGCCACTAGTCATGGCCGAGACGATGAAATGCCAGCAACGTCGTCTGCCAAGGCCGATGCCCAATGTCATAGTACAGAGCATGTCAAATCCAAAACACCAAATATCAGTAAAAAAAGGACTCCAAAACCTAAAATAAAATTGTCGGAGGAGAAGCGTAAACTTGCCAATATGCCATTTACCACACGGAGTGGCAAGGAACGGCTGAGGCCCTGGCCTATGTTCATGGCTAGTGGTTCAGGTTTTTTGGAAGGGACATCCTGCGTGACACTGCAGTGCCACTCCTAGATGGGCCCGGTGTTTGTGTCGGCCACTAGGGTCGCTAATCTTACTCACACAGCTACTTCATTGCGCCTCTTTTTTTCTTTGCGTCATGTGCTGTTTGGGGAGGGTTTTTTGGAAGGGACATCCTGCGTGACACTGCAGTGCCACTCCTAGATGGGCCCGGTGTTTGTGTCGGCCACTAGGGTCGCTTATCTTACTCACACAGCGACCTCGGTGCAAATTTTAGGACTAAAAATAATATTGTGAGGTGTGAGGTATTCAGAATAGACTGAAAATGAGTGTAAATTATGGTTTTTGAGGTTAATAATACTTTGGGATCAAAATGACCCCCAAATTCTATGATTTAAGCTGTTTTTTAGTGTTTTTTGAAAAAAACACCCGAATCCAAAACACACCCGAATCCGACAAAAAAAATTCGGTGAGGTTTTGCCAAAACGCGTTCGAACCCAAAACACGGCCGCGGAACCGAACCCAAAACCAAAACACAAAACCCGAAAAATTTCAGGCGCTCATCTCTAGTGGCCATGCCCCTTCCTTGTGATACCACACCTTCTTTTTTTAAGGAGCGCACTGTCCCTTTATTAAGTATTGGAGAGAGGGCCCAAATTAATAGTTTGCAGGGAGGCGCCAAACACCCTAGCACTGGCCCTTTGGTAGGGGACAGGATTTGCTTCTGCTTGTGCACATCTGTTATGATTGCCAGCCAACAGCACTGGTTTTGCCTATAACACTAACTATAAATATTTTGAATTGGTCCTGGACCACCAATCCAAGGCACCCCTGCAAGTGTCCTGAGGCACCCCAGGGTGCAGTTTGAGAACCACTGGTCTAGTGAGTACCCAGGATAATTATTGTAGCTGGTCTGCGGGTAACAGCTCTCAGATCCACTTCTAGAAAAAATGCAGCAATGTAATTTGAGTGACAAACTGCAGAGATGAACCCTTTCTGTGACTGCTGCACAGGGATCACACAAACTCTATTCATAGGGCTGACTTCACTTAGGGGAGATGTTCTCACCCCGCAAAGAAGTGCGAGTATATACCGCACTTACGGTACCATTGGATTTACAGATATTTTCTTGCAATACACTATGGGGGTCATTCTGAGTTGATTGCTCGCTAGCAGTTTTTAGCAGCCATGCAAACGCATTGTCGCTGCCCACTGGAGAGTGTATATTCACTTTGGAGAAGTGCGAACACTTGAGCAGCAGAGCGCCTGCAAAATCGTTTCAAAATAAGACCAGCACTGTAGTTACACTTCGTGTGCGTTGATTCTAACAACCGAGGGACGGCTTTTGATGTCACACACCCATCCAGCGAATGCCCAGCCACGTCTGCATTTCTTCTGCCACTCCTGCATTTTTCCAAGCACTCCCTGAAAACGGTCAGTTGACACCCAGAAACGCCCTCTTTCTGTCAATCTCCTTGTGGCCTGTTCTGTGATTGGAATAATCGCTAGAACTAGTGCAAAACCACAATGGACTTTGTACCCGTACGATGCGCATGCACATTACGGAGCATGCGCATGCACAGATTAGCCATTTTTTTTCAACTGATTGCTACGCAGCGAACAACGGCAGCAAGCGATCAACTCGGAATGACCCCCTATATACATAGAAACATGGATTTTTACTGCAGGAATTATGGTTAGTTTAGGGGTATCGGTTAGGGTCAACAGAGGTGTAGCTAGGGGTCCAAGCGCCCCTGGCAAAGTAAGGGACTGGCGCCCCCCCTTTCGATAAAGCATTGCAGTCCATTGGCGGTTACCATGTTGGAGCCACAGCAACTGACCCCCTCCCCCACACGCTGCCCTACATCATCGGCTGGGATTCACTGTTGGTGTGAAGCCACTGGGAACATTCTGGTAGCATTAGCAGCAGTCTGTGTCATAGATAGGGAAGGCAGAAGGTTAACTAGCTAATAGCAGTCTGTTGGTAGCAGAGGCTGGGTGGGGGGCTGAGAATGAGCCAACGCTGATCAGTGTCCAGTCTGCTCAGACAAAAATATTTTGTGATCAGGGCTGGTTCTAGACCAAAGGAGCCAATAGCAAAAATTTCCTTTGGCACCCCCCCCCCCCCCCCCACACACACACACATACACACACACACACACACACACACATACACACACACACACACACACACACACACACACACACACACACCAAAAAAGAACATATCCCAGTTTAACATAACGCTATGTGGTGCAAGGTGTGGAGCTGGTCACTGGTATCAGACCTCTGACATTTGCCTTTTCACCCATATTGCATACTTTTTCTTGCAGGTTGTGTCTTAATTCAAGAAGTGTTCTAAGTACTTCAGCTTAGTATCTTTACTGACCCCTCTTTACCCCACACTACATAACTGACCCCTCTATACCCTACACTACATCACTGACCTTTCTATAACCATCACTGCATTACTGACCCCTCTATACAGTACACTGACCTCTATATACCTGCTAGTACATCCCTGATGCCTATATTCTCTAAGCTAAATCCCTGATGCCTCTATTCCCTACGCTACATCCCTGACGCCTCTATTCCCTATGCTACATCCCTGACGCCTCTATACCCTACGCTACATCCCTGATGCCTCTATTCCCTACGCTACATTCCTGATGCCTCTATAACCTACGCTACATCCCTGACGCCTCTATACCCTACGCTACATCCCTGACGCCTCTATACAGTACAATGCATTACTGATCCCTCTAGACCATACATCCTCATTACATCAGAGAGATAGTGAAACACTGGAAAAAATAAGGATAAAGTGGACTACAGAAACTGATGCTCTAAACAAAGGAGAGAGAAAAGCACAAGGGAAAGTGGGCAATCGGAACACCATAGAGAGAGGAGAGATAGAAATGCCTGAAAAAGTAAAGGGGGTTGGGTATGGCATCCGGCGCTCGGGATTCCAGCAGTCACATGATACCTAATCCTAATCCTAACCCTCTGGGGGGGTGGCGGATAGGGCTAACCCTCAGGGGGTGGCAGCTAGGACTAACCCCCCCCCCCTCCTAGTGCCTTCCCTAACACCCCCTCCCGGTCCTAACCCTCCCTCCAATACTCGCCTTCGGGATGTTGGCTGTCTGTGTGCCGGCACCAGTCTCCCAAGTGGTGTCAGGATTCCAACATCGGTCAAATGACCGCCGGTATACCGTCTGCCGGGATGGTAAATGTATCCTGAGGACAGGTAGTGAGTGTGGAGGGATAGGTGGTTCAGTAAAATGTAACAGCTCAAACTGCGATCATTCACTGATAAATTGATTTATAGCTCTCCCTTTTTAACCATTGCAGTCATAAAAGCAATGTTTTTTAAACTTTTAAATAAAGCTTGTTAGCATCCCCAGCACACTGTATATGCTGGGAGATGTAGTTCTCAATATGAAAACATTTAATTACTGTATGAACTCTAATTCCCCAACTGAAACCTCTCACAAACACACACTCCTAAATCTAGTACACACACACACACACACACACACACACACACACACACACACACATTTCCCCAGTACTGACAACTCTCATCACTTCCACACACTGACAACTCCCTCCTGCTCCTCTCCCCACTGACACTGACAGCTCCCTCACAGTCACACACATCCTCCACCCCCCCACCCCCCCCACACACACACTGATAGCACACATGCACAAATCCCCCCCTCCTCGACACTAACTGTCACGGACTGCTTGGGCAGCAGGGGGCAGGCTCTGACTTGAAGTGCTGAAATTCAACAGCTCTCTCGAACTTGCAAGGCATGGCTGTGCAGCTGTCTCCAGCCATCTCCTTGCCCACTGTGTAATTTGTGGCGTTCTCTGATGTTCCCCGCTCTGCCTCTACAACCGGCACATAATGTACAGCAGTGGTGACTCCTGAGTATGGGCCTGGAGAACTCCGCCTACCGGGGGGTAGGGATTAATAATTTCAAAGGGGCAGAGCTAGGAGTGAAGCAGTGGACAGCAGTTGAGGGGCGTTTCAAACTGTAACAGGGTTGGGACAATTTCAGTATCCTTCCCTCACCGTCTAATTGGTCAGTCCCACGCTGATTGCCATAGCGCCCTTTTCGAGACTGCAGAACTCTATCCCTTAGCCACGGTTGGCACAGCTGGATGGTGCCCCTGGCAAGTGCCATCCTGGCCAAGGGGTAGATACGCCCCTGAGGGTCAGGGCCAGCAACAGAAATCTTGGGGCCAAGTACACTGATATCTCTGGGGCCCCCTCAACCCCCCCTTAACTTGGCAGAGGGATCTTTAAAAAAAAATGGAGCCTTTGACTCGGACCGTCAGTGAGGCCGGCAGGTGGTTTTCATACTGGGCTATCCAGCTCTTCGGTGGCGGTGGCAGGGACATTCAGAAAAGGGCCAGCACAGCAACATGCATAATAATGGCAATACAGTATGGACCACAGGGACTGGACAAAGTGATGGGGTAAAAGGAGGGGGGAGGGTTTAGTTGGCCTGTTAATTGTTTTCCTGCTTAAATTGAGCAGTTGGTGGATACACTTTAAAAAGCAATATTGGCACTGTGGCCCCATTATTTCTGTTCTTAATACTTGGAGCCCTGAACAAGTGTCCCCTTTGTCCCCCCTGTCACCGGGCCTGTTCAGGCGTTACCTATGGAGAAGCTGCGACATGACATCCTAGGACACGATACTGCACCATGCATCACCATTATATTTCAGTGTGCCTTGTCAATATTTAAATCTTGTTCTGTGTGACGTGAGTTGTAAATGGTTGAAAATCTCTGTGCTACAGTATCGTCACCATGTAGTTATAACAACACCGCAAAACCACCAAAAGACGTGTTTTGGTAGAGGGACTGCTGGAGGGGCCCATTGGGGCCCCCAGTTTGCTACCACACCCCAGTATACCTGTGCTGTAGCCAGTGGAAGGGGCACTATCTTCCCGGTGATCTCTTCGGGAAGATGGTGCCGCACATAGAAAGCAAAGACTCTGGCTGCACTCTCCTGCCCTCGCTCTAAGCAAGGTGATCGGGCCACAAAAGGACCCCTGTCGGACCCCTGCCGGACCCCGGCCTGTGGGCCACAAAAGGATGCATTGGGGGCGGCATGCGGCCCATGGGTTTGACACCCCTGCCCTAGAGTATCAAAATTTGTTTCACGGCACCCCTAGGCCAAAGTTTTTTTTATTGATAAATTCAGAAAAAAATATAAAATTAAGTAAATTGTGTTTATAGCATGTCATCCTCAGGTTCAGTTATGTTGTGAGGGAATGGTTTTGCCAATTTAATAAAGTATAAATAATTTTAATTGGTCCTGGACCACCAAACTATGCTACCAGTGCAAGAACCCCAGTTTGGAAACTACTGCCATAAAATAAACCTTTTTTGTTTTTTTTAAACTACATGTAATACACCTTAGAGCTCAGTTCCTAAAAGGTTTTAAACCCTTGCATACAGTAAACTACACATATTTAAAAATCCTACACCGGGCACAAGTGCTCACGGGCCAATTTCATGGCAGTCTCGGATAGGAGGGCATTGTGGATTCACCAAGGGAATGCTGATGCTGACTCCAAGAAGAAAGGGAGTCTCTTCCCTATGAAGGTGAAGCCTTGTTTGGCGACGGCCTAGTTAATTTGATCTCGGCAGCTCCCGCAGGTAAGTCATCCTTCTTGCCCTATGTTCCCTCTCAACGGATGAAGACGCATCATTATCTGACGCAGTCATTTCGGCCCAATAGATATGCAAGAAGTTAAGATTCCCCTTTCTTTGCAGGTAGAGAAAGGAAAAGAGGGAAGAGGTCTGTAGCCTCTTCAAGATCGCAGGAGCAGAGATCGTCCTCTGCTTCTGCCAAATCCACTGCATGACGCTGGGGCTCTCTTGCAGGAGCCCGCACCAGTGGGGGGCACGTCTAAAACTCTTCAGTCAGTTCTGGATTCATTCGGACCTGGACTCGTGGGTTTTACAAATAGTGTCCCAAGGGTACAAACTGGGGTTTCAAGACGTTCCCCCTCACCGATTGTTCAAATCAGCCTTAGTCAGCAGGGAGAAGGTTTTTATTCAAGCCTCTTCGTGGTCCCGAAGCCGGACGGCTCAGTCAGACCAATCTTAAATCTGAAATCCCTTAATTTCTACCTAAAGAAATTCAATTTCAAGATGGAATCTCTCAGGGTAGTGATCTCCAGTCCGGGGGATAAAGGAGATTTCATGGTTTTGGTAGACATAAAGGATACCTACTTATATGTTCCCATTTAGCCACTGCATCAAGCTACCTGAGGTTTGCAATTCAGGATTGTCATTACCAATTTCAGACGTTGCCGTTTGGTCTGTCCACGGCTCCGAGGATTTTCACCAGGGTGATGGCGGAAATGATGGTTCTCCTTCGCAAGCAAGGAGTCACAATTATCCCGTACTTGGATGATCTCCTGATTAAGGCGAGATCCAGGGACCAGTTGGTGCAAAACATCTACTCTCCCTGACAGTTCTTCAACAACATGGTTGGCTCCTAAACTTGCCAAAATCGCAGTTGGTCCCAATGACGCGGTTGTTGTTTTTGGGAGTGATACTGGACACAGAAGAGGTTTTCTTCTAGTGGAAAGGCTCTGGAGATCCAGAGTCTGGTCAAACAAATTCTGAAACCAGCAAGAGTGTTAATCCATCAATGCATTCAGTTGCTGGGGAAGATGGTTGCGGCCTACGAGGCCATTCAGTTTGGCAGGTTCCATGCCAGAGTGTTCCAGTGGGACCTGTTGGACAAGTGGTCCGGATCCCACCTACACATGCACCGGAGGATAATCCTGTCTTCCAAGACCAGAATCTCACTCCATTGGTGGCTGCACAGTTCTCACCACCTAGAGGGGCGATGGTTCGGGATCCAGGACGGGATCCTAGGGACCACGGATGCAACCCTCCGAGGCTGGAGAGCAGTCACACAGGGGGAAAACATCCAAGGAAGATGGTCAAGTCTTCCTTGGATGTTTTCATCTCCACATAAATGTTCTGGAGTTAAGGGCCATTTAATAACTGCAGACACAGTACGCACTGGGACGGGTGCCCATCATCCTCTACGGACTAAGAGAAAAGGATTTACCGGTAGGTATTAAAATCCTATTTTCTCTAACGTCCTAGAGAATGCTGTGGACTCCGTAAGGACCATGGGGATAGACGGGCTCCGCAGGAGACATGGGCACTTTAAGAAAGACTTTAGTTCTGGGTGTGCACTGGCTCCTCCCTCTATGCCCCTCCTCCAGAACTCAGTTTGATACTGTACCCAGTGGAGACTGGGTGCTTTTCAGGAGCTCTCCTGAGCTTTCTGACAGAAAGTATTTTGTTAGGTTTTTAATTTTCAGGGAGCACTGCTGGCAACAGACTCCCTCATCGAGGGACTGAGGGGAGAGAAGCAGCCCTACTCTCTGAGTTGCAAGGTCCTGCTTCTTAGGCTACTGGACACCATTAGCTCCAGTGGGATTGGTACGCAGGATCTCACCCTCGCCATCCGTCCCAGAGCCGCGCCGCCGTCCCCCTCGCAGAGCCGGAAGATAGAAGCCGGGTGAGTATGAGAAGAAAAGAAGACTTCAGAGGCGGCAGAAGACTTCATGATCTTCACTGAGGTAACGCATAGCACTGCAGCTGTGCGCCTTTGCTCCCATACACCTCACATACTCCGGTCACTGTAAGGGTGCAGGGCGCAGGGGGGGCGCCCTGGGCAGCAATATAAACCTCTTTCGCAAAAATATAACATATATACAGCTGGGCACTTTATATATGTATAAGCCCCCACCAATTTTACAGTTTAAGCGGGACAGAAGCCCGCCTCCGAGGGGGCGGGGCTTCTCCCTCAGCACTCACCAGCGCCATTTTTTCTCCACAGCACAGCTGAGAGGAAGCTCCCCGGACTCTACCCTGCTTATACCACGTTAGACAAGAGGGTTGAAAAGAGGGGTGGGGGGGGGCACATAATTCGCAAATTACATACAGCAGCACTACTGGGCAAACATTAAGTTACTGTTTTATTCCTGGGTTATATAGCGCTGGGGGGGGTGCTGGCATACTCTCTCTCTGTCTCTCCAAAGGGCCTTGTGGGGAAACTGTCTTCAGAAAAAGCATTCCCTGTGTGTGTAGTGTGTCGGTACACGTGTGTCGACATGTCTGAGGAAGAAGGCTATATTAGAGAGGAGCGGGAGCAAATGAATGTGGTGTCTCCGCCGACAGCTGATTGGATGGATATGTGGAATGTTTTAAATGCTAGTGTAAACTCATTGCACAAAAGATTAGACAAGGCAGAAGCTTTGGGACAGTCAGGGTTTCAACCCATGCCTGATCCTATGTTGCAGGGACTGTCAGGGTCTCATAAGCGCCCACTATCCCAGATTGTTGACACAGATACCGACACGGATTCTGACTCCAGTGTCGATTACGATGATGCAAAGTTACAGCCAAAATTGGCAAAATCCATTCGATTTATGATTATGGCAATAAAAGATGTTTTGCACATCACAGAGGAACCCCCTGTCGCTGACAAGAGGGTACATATGTACAAGGGAAAGAAGCCTGAGGTAACCTTTCCCCCCTCACACGAGCTGAACGAGTTATGTGAAAAAGCTTGGGAGTCTCCAGATAAAAGACTGCAGATTTCCAAAAGGATTCTTATGGCGTATCCTTTCCCATCAACGGATAGGTTACGATGGGAATGCTCCCCTAGGGTGGACAAAGCATTAACACGCTTATCCAAGAAGGTAGCCCTCCCGTCCCAGGATACGGCTACCTTCAAAGAGTGTGCTGACCGCAAACAGGAGATTACCCTGAAGTCCATTTATACACATTCAGGTACCTTACTCAGACCGGCAATTGCGTCGGCCTGGGTGTGTAGTGCTGTAGCGGCATGGACAAATACCTTATCTGAGGGGATGGATAGCCTAGACAAGGATACTATTTTATTGACCCTGGGGCATATAAGAGATGCTGTCCTATATATGTGTGTATGCAAACTACAGGTGGTGCTGCAGGGCCCACACCCTTTTACTTGTCTTGTAGAGCAGCTCTGAAGCTGTTACAGTGCCCAGCTGCTGCAAGAAATCAGCTTGAATGCTTCAGGGGCTTGGGCATGGCCAACATGAGCCCCACACCGAAAGAGGGTGGGGGTGTTTAATGCAAACTTGGGGTTATACAAGCGCCGCAAAAGGCCGCCATGCCCTGCATGCCCCTTTTCTCTTTTCATATACAGATGAGGGTTCCAGCCAACTTTGGCCCACTGCTTGGATGACATCACCGTATGCAAATCCGTCTGCTGCAGACCTTCCCCCAGGAATGCTTGCAATAGTTGTTGCATATGGTTTAATGTCTGAGGGTGCTTCAGTATTAGGCAGCCTTCCGCCCTCCCATGTTCATCTGAAAAGATGTGGTCTCCCTGCAGTTGTTGTCCCCAGACGAGAGTTCCCTTGTGCTTCCTCAGTTAAATCTCCTTAACTTGACGGGGGTGTGCCCGAGCAGCCGCCCTCCCCAGCCCTATCCCAACACATACTTATCTTGCATATGAGATCTCTTGATCATGAAGATAGTTCTCACAGGTTGAGGTTCATCCTGGCCCCGCTCCCCGCTGGAGAGCGCTGATGGGGACAGCAGCGGGGCTTCAGCAGAAGGGTGAGTATGTGTGGCCAGAGACCTCCCTTCCCATGTGCAGGCCTGCAGAGTCTGCCACGCAGGATTGGGCATGTGGCACTCTCCCTCCCAGGGGCTCTTCCAGATGTAGCTCCTCAGCAGTATTTTTCCCGGGCTGCGCGGCGCTCTCCCCGACTGGCATCCGCCCTGGAACACTGCCTTCCTCAACGCAACATCAGCAGGGGGCCCTGGCCTCATCAACATCCCAGGTCTTTCTCATGTATGTATCATGTATGTGTGTGTGATATATGTATGAATCATATATGTTTGTGATATATATATATATATATATATATATATGTATGTATCTATCTATCTATCTATCGTATGTGTGTGTATATATATATGTATCTATCATGTATGTATGTATGTATCTATCTTGTATGTATGTGTTCTATCTATCTATCTATCTATCTATCTATCTATCTATCTATCGTGTGTGTGATATATGTATGTATCTATCATGTATGTGTTATATGTATGTATCACACCTTCCTCTATACATTACATACATACATACATACATACATACATACATACACACACCTATATCTGTACGTACACTGACATACACACACCAACATCTATAGATTAACACGCTGACCCCTAAACGTACACCAACGTACCCACACCTGCATCTATACCTACACATGCTGACACGTGGACGTACACCGGCTTACCCACATGTGAATCTATACATACATGTGCTGACACCTGGACATACACTGATGTACCCACACCTAACATCTATACATATACATGCTAACACCTGGACGTATACAGACGTACCCACATTTGCATCCATGCATATATAGATGTAGGTGTGTGTACGTCAGTGTACGTCCAGGTGTCAACGCGTGTATGTATAGATGCAGGTGTGGGTACGTCTGTGTATGTCCAGGTGTCAGAATGTGTATGTATAGATGCAGGTGTGGGAACGTCAGTGTAGGTTCAGGTGTCAGCGCGTGTATGTATAGATGCAGGTGCTTGTATGTCCAGATGTCAGTGCATGTATGTATAGATGCAAGTGTGGGTACGTCGGTGTATGTCCATTTGTCAGCGCGTGTATATATAGATGCAGGTGCTTGTATGTTGGTGTATGTCCAGGTGTCAGCATGTGTATGTATAGATGCAGGTGTGGGAATGTTGGTGTATGTCCAGGTGTCAGGGCGTGTATGTATGGATATTAGGTGTGGGTACATCAGTGTATGTCCAGGTGTTAGCGCATGTATGTATAGATGCAGGATAATAATCACACAGCGTGCCCCCCACCAACCACAAACCTCCCCCACCCCCCTGTATGACATAAACACCGCTAATTCCACTTACACACAATAATTTCAGTTTGCGACCAGGAGCCGGCAATGTATGTGCACCCAAATGAAGCCACTGTACATGCCCTGCAGGCTGCTATGTACTGCAACAGGTGCAACAAATGTAAATGCCCTATCTTTAAAATGGGGCATATTTTACTAAATTAAAAAAACCTGTAACTTTCTGTAAAACCTTAACCCCAAAAGGCACTACACTAACATCGGGGTGTAGAGTTGGATCTTGATCCAAGGCACCAACAGGCTAAAGCTTTGACTGTTCCCAGGATGCCTTGCACCGCCTCCTCTACAACCCTGCCCAGTGGCGTAACTAGACCTTTGTGGGCCCCATAGCAAAATTCTGAATGGGCCCACCAGCACTCAACAAGAATGAGTGGCGTTTGGGGTCAGAAAAGTAGAGGGGAAGGGGTCTGACAGAGTAGGGGGCAGGACATGAATGAATAGAAATAGAATACTGAGAAACTGAGGTGTCCATTATATAAAGAAATACAGTATGTGTGTCTGTGTGTATATCACACACACACACATATAAGGGAAATTCAAATGCCCTCAATTATTGCGCCCATTACACTCTGGTTTAGGTGCACAAAGCACCTAAACCTGAATAAAGTAATGGGCGCGATCATGAAAAGACACCGTTTGGTTGCCCAAATGGGTCTCTTTGCACACATTTCAGCTTGTTTCCCCTGGGGGTAGCGAGCTGAAATAAACATGTCGCACCCGTTGGCAGCAACATTAGAATAGCTGCTGACGGGCAGTAAGATTAGCGACCCTAGTGGCCGACACAAACACCGGGCCCATCTAGGAGTGGCACTGCAGTGTCACGCAGGATGTCCCTTCCAAAAAACCCTCCCCAATCAGCACATGATGCAAAGAAAAAGAAAAGAAAAAAGAGGTGCAAGATGGAATTATCCTTGGGCCCTCCCACCCACCCTTATGTTGTATAAACAAAACAGGACATGCACACTTTAACCAACCCATCATTTCAGTGACAGGGTCTGCCACACGACTGTGACTGATATGACGGGTTGGTTTGGACCCCCCCCAAAAAAGAAGCAATTAATCTCTCCTTGCACAAACTGGCTCTACAGAGGCAAGATGTCCACCTCATCTTCACCCTCCGATATATCACCGTGTACATCCCCCTCCTCACAGATTATCAATTCGTCCCCACTGGAATCCACCATCTCAGCTCCCTGTGTACTTTGTGGAGGCAATTGCTGCTGGTCAATGTCTCCGCGGAGGAATTGATTATAATTCATTTTAATGAACATCATCTTCTCCACATTTTCTGGATGTAACCTCGTACGCCGATTGCTGACAAGGTGAGCGGCGGCACTAAACACTCTTTCGGAGTACACACTTGTGGGAGGGCAACTTAGGTAGAATAAAGCCAGTTTGTGCAAGGGCCTCCAAATTGCCTCTTTTTCCTGCCAGTATAAGTACGGACTGTGTGACGTGCCTACTTGGATGCGGTCACTCATATAATCCTCCACCATTCTATCAATGTTGAGAGAATCATATGCAGTGACAGTAGACGACATGTCCGTAATCGTTGTCAGGTCCTTCAGTCCGGACCAGATGTCAGCATCAGCAGTCGCTCCAGACTGCCCTGCATCACCGCCAGCGGGTGGGCTCGGAATTCTGAGCCTTTTCCTCGCACCCCCAGTTGCGGGAGAATGTGAAGGAGGAGATGTTGACAGGTCGCGTTCCGCTTGACTTGACAATTTTGTCACCAGCAGGTCTTTCAACCCCAGCAGACCTGTGTCTGCCGGAAAGAGAGATCCAAGGTAGGCTTTAAATCTAGGATCGAGCACGGTGGCCAAAATGTAGTGCTCTGATTTCAACAGATTGACCACCCGTGAATCCTTGTTAAGCGAATTAAGGGCTGCATCCACAAGTCCCACATGCCTAGCGGAATCGCTCCGTGTTAGCTCCTTCTTCAATGCCTCCAGCTTCTTCTGCAAAAGCCTGAAGAGGGGAATGACCTGACTCAGGCTGGCAGTGTCTGAACTGACTTCACGTGTGGCAAGTTCAAAGGGCATCAGAACCTTGCACAACGTTGAAATCATTCTCCACTGCACTTGAGACAGGTGCATTCCATCTCCTATATCGTGCTCAATTGTATAGGCTTGAATGGCCTTTTGCTGCTCCTCCAACCTCTGAAGCATATAGAGGGTTGAATTCCACCTCGTTACCACTTCTTGCTTCAGATGATGGCAGGGCAGGTTCAGTAGTTTTTGGTGGTGCTCCAGTCTTCTGTACGTGGTGCCTGTACGCCGAAAGTGTCCCGCAATTTTTCTGGCCACCGACAGCATCTCTTGCACGCCCCTGTCGTTTTTTAAAAAATTCTGCACCACCAAATTCAAGGTATGTGCAAAACATGGGACGTGCTGGAATTTGCCCATATTTAATGCACACACAATATTGCTGGCGTTGTCCGATGCCACAAATCCACAGGAGAGTCCAATTGGGGTAAGCCATTCCGCGATGATCTTCCTCAGTTGCCGTAAGAGGTTTTCAGCTGTGTGCGTATTCTGGAAAGCGGTGATACAAAGCGTAGCCTGCCTAGGAAAGAGTTGGCGTTTGCGAGATGCTGCTACTGGTGCCGCCGCTGCTGTTCTTGCGGCGGGAGTCCATACATCTACCCAGTGGGCTGTCACAGTCATATAGTCCTGACCCTGCCCTGCTCCACTTGTCCACATGTCCGTGGTTAAGTGGACATTGGGTACAACTGCATTTTTTAGGACACTGGTGAGTCTTTTTCTGACGTCCGTGTACATTCTCGGTATCGCCTGCCTAGAGAAGTGGAACCTAGATGGTATTTGGTAACGGGGGCACACTGCCTCAATAAATTGTCTAGTTCCCTGTGAACTAACGGCGGATACCGGACGCACGTCTAACACCAACATAGTTGTCAAGGACTCAGTTATCCGCTTTGCAGTAGGATGACTGCTGTGATATTTCATCTTCCTCGCAAAGGACTGTTGAACAGTCAATTGCTTACTGGAAGTAGTACAAGTGGGCTTACGACTTCCCCTCTGGGATGACCATCGACTCCCAGCGGCAACAACAGCAGCGCCAGCAGCAGTAGGCGTTACACGCAAGGATGCATCGGAGGAATCCCAGGCAGGAGAGGACTCGTCAGACTTGCCAGTGACATGGCCTGCAGGACTATTGGCATTCCTGGGGAAGGAGGAAATTGACACTGAGGGAGTTGGTGGGGTGGTTTGCGTGAGCTTGGTTACAAGAGGAAGGGATTTACTGGTCAGTGGACTGCTTCCGCTGTCACCCAAAGTTTTTGAACTTGTCACTGACTTATTATGAATGCGCTGCAGGTGACGTATAAGGGAGGATGTTCCGAGGTGGTTAACGTCCTTACCCCTACTTATTACAGCTTGACAAAGGGAACACACGGCTTGACACCTGTTGTCCGCATTTCTGGTGAAATACCTCCACACCGAAGAGCTGATTTTTTTGGTATTTTCACCTGGCATGTCAACGGCCATATTCCTCCCACGGACAACAGGTGTCTCCCCGGGTGCCTGACTTAAACAAACCACCTCACCATCAGAATCCTTCTGGTCAATTTCCTCCCCAGCGCCAGCAACACCCATATCCTCCTCATCCTGGTGTACTTCAACACTGACATCTTCAATCTGACTATCAGGAACTAGAGATGAGCGCCTGAAATTTTTCGGGTTTTGTGTTTTGGTTTTGGGTTCGGTTCCGCGGCCGTGTTTTGGGTTCGACCGCGTTTTGGCAAAACCTCACCGAATTTTTTTTGTCGGATTCGGGTGTGTTTTGGATTCGGGTGGTTTTTTCAAAAAACCCTAAAAAACATCTTAAAACATTGAATTTGGGGGTCATTTTGATCCCATAGTATTATTAACCTCAATAACCATAATTAACACTCATTTTCAGTCTATTCTGAACACCTTACACCTCACAATATTATTTTTAGTCCTAAAATTTGCACCGAGGTCGCTGGATGACTAAGCTCAGCGACCCTAGTGGCCGACACAAACACCGGGCCCATCTAGGAGTGGCACTGCAGTGTCACGCAGGATGTCCCTTCCAAAAAACCCTCCCCAAACAGCACATGACGCAAAGAAAAAAAGAGGCGCAATGAGGTAGCTGTGTGAGTAAGATTAGCGACCCTAGTGGCCGACACAAACACCGGGCCCATCTAGGAGTGGCACTGCAGTGTCACGCAGGATGTCCCTTCCAAAAAACCCTCCCCAAACAGCACATGACGCAAAGAAAAAAAGAGGCGCAATGAGGT
Organism: Pseudophryne corroboree; assembly: GCF_028390025.1. Taxonomy (NCBI): domain Eukaryota; kingdom Metazoa; phylum Chordata; class Amphibia; order Anura; family Myobatrachidae; genus Pseudophryne; species Pseudophryne corroboree. The sequence goes on along the minus strand of NW_026967699.1, from coordinate 38,294 downwards.
AGCTGTGTGAGTAAGATTAGCGACCCTAGTGGCCGACACAAACACCTGGCCCATCTAGGAGTGGCACTGCAGTGTCACGCAGGATGTCCCTTCCAAAAAACCCTCCCCAAACAGCACATGACGCAAAGAAAAAAAGAGGCGCAATGAGGTAGCTGACTGTGTGAGAAAGATAAGCGACCCTAGTGGCCGACACAAACACCGGGCCCATCTAGGAGTGGCACTGCAGTGTCACGCAGGATGTCCCTTCCAAAAAACCCTCCCCAAACAGCACATGACGCAAAGAAAAATAAAAGAAAAAAGAGGTGCAAGATGGAATTGTCCTTGGGCCCTTCCCACCCACCCTTATGTTGTATAAACAAAACAGGACATGCACACTTTAACCAACCCATCATTTCAGTGACAGGGTCTGCCACACGACTGTGACTGAAATGACGGGTTGGTTTGGACCCCCACCAAAAAAGAAGCAATTAATCTCTCCTTGCACAAACTGGCTCTACAGAGGCAAGATGTCCACCTCATCATCATCCTCCGATATATCACCGTGTACATCCCCCTCCTCACAGATTATCAATTCGTCCCCACTGGAATCCACCATGTCAGCTCCCTGTGTACTTTGTGGAGGCAATTGCTGCTGGTCAATGTCTCCGCGGAGGAATTGATTATAATTCATTTTAATGAACATCATCTTCTCCACATTTTCTGGATGTAACCTCGTACGCCGATTGCTGACAAGGTGAGCGGCGGCACTAAACACTCTTTCGGAGTACACACTTGTGGGAGGGCAACTTAGGTAGAATAAAGCCAGTTTGTGCAAGGGCCTCCAAATTGCCTCTTTTTCCTGCCAGTATAAGTACGGACTGTGTGACGTGCCTACTTGGATGCGGTCACTCATATAATCCTCCACCATTCTATCAATGGTGAGAGAATCATATGCAGTGACAGTAGACGACATGTCCGTAATGGTTGTCAGGTCCTTCAGTCCGGACCAGATGTCAGCATCAGCAGTCGCTCCAGACTGCCCTGCATCACCGCCAGCGGGTGGGCTCGGAATTCGGATTTGGGATTTCGAAGAACGCACAGTTCTTTGCTGTGCTGCTTTTGCCAGCTTGAGTCTTTTCATTTTTCTAGCGAGAGGCTGAGTGCTTCCATCCTCATGTGAAGCTGAACCACTAGCCATGAACATAGGCCAGGGCCTCAGCCGTTCCTTGCCACTCCGTGTGGTAAATGGCATATTGGCAAGTTTACGCTTCTCCTCCGACAATTTTATTTTAGGTTTTGGAGTCCTTTTTTTTCTGATATTTGGTGTTTTGGATTTGACATGCTCTGTACTATGACATTGGGCATCGGCCTTGGCAGACGACGTTGCTGGCATTTCATCGTCTCGGCCATGACTAGTGGCAGCAGCTTCAGCACGAGGTGGAAGTGGATCTTGATCTTTCCCTAATTTTGGAACCTCAACTTTTTTGTTCTCCATATTTTATAGGCAGAACTAAAAGGCACCTCAGGTAAACAATGGAGATGGATGGATTGGATACTAGTATACAATTATGGACGGACTGCCACGGTTAGGTGGTATAAAAAAACCACGGTTAGGTGGTATATATTGTAATACAATTATGGATGGACGGACTGCCTGCCGAGTGCCGACACAGAGGTAGCCACAGCCGTGAACTACCGCACTGTACACTGGTTGATAAAGAGATAGTAGTATACTCGTAACAACTAGTATGACTGACTATGACGGTATAAAGAATGAAAAAAAAACCACGGTTAGGTGGTATATATTGTAATACAATTATGGATGGACGGACTGCCTGCCGAGTTCCGACACAGAGGTAGCCACAGCCGTGAACTACCGCACTGTACACTGGTTGATAAAGAGATAGTAGTATACTCGTAACAACTAGTATGACTGACTATGACGGTATAAAGAATGAAAAAAAAACCACGGTTAGGTGGTATATATTATAATACAATTATGGATGGACGGACTGCCTGCCGACTGCCGACACAGAGGTAGCCACAGCCGTGAACTACCGCACTGTACACTGGTTGATAAAGAGATAGTAGTATACTCGTAACAACTAGTATGACACTATGACGGTATAAAGAATGAAAAAAAAACCACGGTTAGGTGGTATATATTATAATAATACAATTATGGATGGACGGACTGCCTGCCGAGTTCCGACACAGAGGTAGCCACAGCCGTGAACTACCGCACTGTACACTGGTTGATAAAGAAATAGTAGTATACTCGTAACAACTAGTATGACTGACTATGACGGTATAAAGAATGAAAAAAAAACCACGGTTAGGTGGTATATATTGTAATACAATTATGGATGGACGGACTGCCTGCCGAGTTCCGACACAGAGGTAGCCACAGCCGTGAACTACCGCACTGTACACTGGTTGATAAAGAGATAGTAGTATACTCGTAACAACTAGTATGACTGACTATGACGGTATAAAGAATGAAAAAAAAACCACGGTTAGGTGGTATATATTATAATACAATTATGGATGGACGGACTGCCTGCCGACTGCCGACACAGAGGTAGCCACAGCCGTGAACTACCGCACTGTACACTGGTTGATAAAGAGATAGTAGTATACTCGTAACAACTAGTATGACACTATGACGGTATAAAGAATGAAAAAAAAACCACGGTTAGGTGGTATATATTATAATAATACAATTATGGATGGACGGACTGCCTGCCGAGTTCCGACACAGAGGTAGCCACAGCCGTGAACTACCGCACTGTACACTGGTTGATAAAGAGATAGTAGTATACTCGTAACAACTAGTATGACTGACTATGACGGTATAAAGAATGAAAAAAAAACCACGGTTAGGTGGTATATATTGTAATACAATTATGGATGGACGGACTGCCTGCCGAGTTCCGACACAGAGGTAGCCACAGCCGTGAACTACCGCACTGTACACTGGTTGATAAAGAGATAGTAGTATACTCGTAACAACTAGTATGACTGACTATGACGGTATAAAGAATGAAAAAAAAACCACGGTTAGGTGGTATATATTGTAATACAATTATGGATGGACGGACTGCCTGCCGAGTTCCGACACAGAGGTAGCCACAGCCGTGAACTACCGCACTGTACACTGGTTGATAAAGAGATAGTAGTATACTCGTAACAACTAGTATGACTGACTATGACGGTATAAAGAATGAAAAAAAAACCACGGTTAGGTGGTATATATTATAATACAATTATGGATGGACGGACTGCCTGCCGACTGCCGACACAGAGGTAACCACAGCCGTGAACTACCGCACTGTACACTGGTTGATAAAGAGATAGTAGTATACTCGTAACAACTAGTATGACACTATGACGGTATAAAGAATGAAAAAAAAACCACGGTTAGGTTGTGCTGCCTCAGTTGAATCTCCTTTACTTGACAGAGATGTGCCTGAGCAGCGGCCCTCCCCAGCCCTATCCCAAATCATACTTATTTTGCATAGGAGATACCATGGTCATGAAGATTGTTCTCCCAGGGTGAGGTTCATTCATTGCATTCTGGGTATGCTGACCCCTGTGATTTCCCCAAATGTGGGAAACTCGACTGCATTATTTGTGGTAGTGGGGGACTGTGTTTGTGCTTTCCTCTGGTCAGCTCTGGTAAAAGCCAGATTTCTGTGTCTCAGATCTTCCTCTAGCCTTGTTCTTCTTTCGAGAGTTCTCTTGTGCTGCCTCAGTTGGATCTCCTTCACTTGACAGGGGGGTGCCCGAGCAGCGACCCTCCTCAGCTCTTGCCCAACTCCTACTTACCTGCCAGGTATGATCAGGAAGGTGCTTCTCCCAGGGCAAGGCTCACCCATTGCACTCTGGGTGTGCTGCATCTGCGATTTCCCCAAATGTGGGACACTTGACTGCATAATTTGTGTTTCCTCTGGTCGGCTCTCATATAATTCAGATCTCTTTGTCTCAGGTCTCTAATGCTAATGGCTGATTAGAATAAATGCCATGCAGCTGCCTTGCTGCACGGCCAGAGAGCAGGTGAATATCTTAATTTCCTAAAGCCTAGCAACGGGGAATGCGGTCCGCCAGTGGCGTCCCCGTTGCTAGGGTCCGTGCGGCTCAGCGCGCCCGGCGTCTAGCGTTGCTAGGGAGCCGGCGGCTGTACGTGCACGGCATCTCTAGTTGCTAGGCGCCGGGCCGCGCAGACCATCAAGCGGACCCCGGCGCCAAACAGTACCCCCCCCTTGAGGAGGGGTCAAGGAACCCCTAAAGCCAGGTTTCTGAGGAAATTCCCGAAAAAATGCCCTCTTGAGCCTCGGGGCATGAAGATCCTTATCCAGGACCCAAGACCTTTCCTCCGGACCATAGCCTTTCCAGTGAACCAGAAAATACAGCCGATCCCGGGACAATTTGGAATCGAGAACCTTCTCTACCAAGAACTCCTGTTGTCCCTGTACATCTACTGGAGATCTACCCTGAGAGATCTTCCGAGGAAATCTACTGGAAGAAACGTATTGTTTCAACAGGGAACAATGAAACGTATTTCCAATCCGGAGAGATCTTGGTAAACGTAACCGAAAGGCAACTGGGTTGACTCTTTTAATAATAAGAAATGGCCCAATAAATTTGGGTCCCAGTCTAGCTGAGGATTGTCGAAGCCTGATGTTGCGAGTCGACAACCACACCCTATCTCCCACCTTAAAAGTGCAAGGACGTCGGAGCCTGTCAGAAAATTTCTTCTCTCGAAAGGCCGCTTTTCTGAGAGCAAGGTGCACCTTTTTCCAAATGGCTCTGAGATGGGAGGTTAAGGTAAGCGAGGAGACTGAGGAATGATGAAAAAAAGAATTAGCTCTGGGGTGAAAACCAAAAACTGAAAAGAATGGAGACTCTTTAGTGGAGGAATGACAAGAATTATTGTAAGCAAATTCAGCCAACGGAAGAAACTCGGACCAATCATTCTGGAGTTTGGCTGAATACAAGCGCAAATATTGTTTCAATGATTGGTTAACTCGTTCGGTTTGCCCGTTGGATTGTGGGTGGTAACCGGATGTTAACGACAATTTCATCTTCAATGAGGCACAAAAACATTTCCAGAATTGTGCGATGAATTGTGGACCCCGATCAGAAACAATATCAGTAGGCAACCCATGAAGCCTGAATACATGGCGGAGAAACAAAACTGCCAACCCTTGGGCAGAAGGCAATCGGGGAAGAGCAATAAAATGAGCCATTTTACTAAAACGGTCCACTACCACCCATATGACTCGGAATCCGGCTGAAAGGGGAAGGTCAACCACAAAATCCATAGAAATATGAGACCATGGCCTGAGAGGAACATTTAAGGGCATAAGTTGCCCGATGGGCAAGGAACGGGGAACCTTATGCTGTGCACAAACCTGACATGAATAAACAAATTCCTTGACGTCTTTAGAAAGACCAGGCCACCATACTGAGCGAGAGACTAACTCCAATGTCTTAGAGACTCCTGGATGCCCTGAAACTTTGTTATCATGGAATTCCGTTAAAACAGTAACTCTCAAAAACTCAGGGACGTAAAGACGACCAGCAGGAGTAATTCTAGGAGCTTGGTGTTGAAGCTGTTTTAACTGGGTAAATAAATCTTGTGTGAGGCCCGCCCAGATGACCGAAGATGGAAGTATGGGGGTAACAGGATTGTTATTGTGAACCGGAAGAAAGCTATGTGACAGGGCATCAGCCTTAGTATTCTTGGAACCAGGCCTGAAAGTGATTATAAATTTGAAACGCGTAAAAAATAATGCCCAACGTGCCTGCCGGGCATTAAGCCGCTTAGCCGATTCAATGTATTGCAGGTTCTTATGGTCAGTCAATACCGAAATAGTATGTTTTGCTCCCTCCAGCCAATGCCTCCACTCCTCGAAAGCCCATTTTACCGCCAGTAACTCCCGATTACCAACGTCATAGTTGGATTCAGCGGAGGAGAATTTCCTGGACATAAAGGCACAAGGATGTAACTCCAGAGACTCCGGATCCTTTTGAGAAAGGATAGCCCCCACTCCAACCTCCAAGGCATCAACCTCCACCACAAAGGGCAATTCCGGATTAGGATGTCTGAGGACTGGAGCCGAGACAAAGGCTTGTTTCAAGGCCCGGAAGGACAACTCAGCTTCATGCGACCAGTTGGTAGGATCCGCTCCTTTCTTTGTCAGAGCTACAATGGGAGCAACCAGGTCAGAAAAAGAATGAATGAACCTCCTATAATAATTCGCAAACCCTAAAAAACGCTTAATTGCTTTTAAATTGGTGGGTTGCGCCCAACTAAGGATGGCCTGGAGTTTCTTTGGTTCCATGGAAAATCCCTGAGGGGAAATTATGTACCCTAAAAAAGATACTTCCGTGACATGAAACTCACACTTCTCCAGCTTGGCATATAAATGATTCTCACATAACTTTTGAAGAACCAGACGCACCTGGGTAACATGTTGTTCCATTGATTTAGAAAAAATCAGGATGTCGTCTAAGTAAACGACCACGAATTTCCCTAGGAAGTCACGGAGCACATCGTTAATGAGGTCTTGAAAAACTGCCGGAGCATTGGACAGGCCGAACGGCATCACCAGGTATTCGTAGTGACCCGACTGAGTACTGAAGGCCGTTTTCCACTCATCTCCAGATTTAATTCGGATGAGGTTGTACGCTCCTCTAAGGTCAATTTTAGAAAAAATCACAGCAGAACGTAACTGATCAAAGAGTACAGAAATCAACGGCAAAGGATAGGTGTTTTTAACTGAGATCTTATTCAGGGCTCTAAAATCAATGCAAGGTCTAAGCGAGCCATCCTTTTTCTCCACAAAGAAGAAGCCTGCACTTAAAGGAGATTTTGATGGTCTAATAAATCCTTTCTCAAGGCTCTCCTTTACATAATCATTCATAGCCGCAGTTTCTGGCCCGGATAATGCATATAATCTTCCCTTTGGCAATGCGGCACCAGGAATTAACTCAATAGCACAATCATAAGGCCGATGGGGAGGCAGAATGTCCGCATTGCCTTTGGAGAAAACATCAGCAAACTCCTGGTATTCCACCGGAATGAGTTCTGGAATGATAGCTGCTACTCTGACTGGAAACGTGATACATTCCTTATCACAAAAAGTACCCCAATGTGAAATCTCCCCCGACCGCCAATCAATGGTGGGATTATGAAAGGCCAGCCAAGGGTGACCCAGAACAACTGGAACTGCTGGGCAATATGTAAGAAAGAACTCGATTTTCTCGGAATGTAGAGCTCCTACTGTAAGTAGTGCAGGGGGTGTACGGAGAGAAATAATCCCATTAGACAGCGGACTCCCATCTAAGCCATGCATGGTGACACACCTACCCAAAGGTAACTGAGGAATGCCTAAGGCCTTAGCCCAAGTTAAATCCATAAAGTTTCCTGCAGCTCCACTGTCAACAAAAGCCGACACCGAAGAACTGAGGCTGCCAAAGGAAACTTTAACTGGGACTAAAAGGGAGTTATTCGAGGAGATAAGCTGCAGACCTAGGTGAACCCCCTCACAATTCACCTGGTCAAAGCGTTTCCCGACTTGTTCGGACAATTACGAGCAAAATGTCCCTTACCCCCACAGTACAGACAAAGACCAGAATTTTGCCTTCTGGCTCTTTCTTCAGGAGACAGCCGGGAGAGACCCATCTGCATGGTCTCCTCTACGTCTTCAGGAATGGAATTTACACACGGACTTGACCTTACAGGTGCTCCTTTTTCAGCCCTCCGCTCTCTGAGACGACGATCAATCTTAATAGAAAGCTCCATGAGTTTATCGAGAGTCTCAGGAGCGGGGTACTGAAGGAGACTGTCTTTTATAGACTCTGATAAGCCGAGGCGAAACTGACTGCGCAGGGCTGGGTCATTCCAGCCACAGTCGTTCGACCAACGGCGAAACTCCGTACAATAAACCTCTGCAGGATTTCTACCCTGTCTGAGAGCGCGCAACTGACTTTCAGCGGACGCCTCTCTATCAGGGTCATCATACAAGAGCCCTAAAGACTCAAAAAAAGCGTCAACTGACAACAATGCCGGATCCTCTGCTCTTAAACCAAATGCCCAGGTCTGAGGATCCCCCTGGAGCAAAGAAATAATAAACCCGACCCGCTGAGATTCAGTACCCGAGGAAGTCGGTCTTAAACGAAAATAAAGTTTACAGGATTCTTTAAAATTAAAAAACTCTTTTCTATCACCAGAAAAACGGTCAGGCAAATGCATCTTTGGTTCAGGGACTACCCTTGGGGAAGCTCGCAAAAGATCTTCCTGCGACTTCACCCGAAGAGAAAGATCCTGAACCATCTGAGTAAGTTCTTGAATCTGGCTGACTAAGAGCTGACCAGGATTTGGCACTAAACCTGTTGGATTCATGAGGCCGATAAACTCTCACAAAACTGAATGAGAAAAAATTAAACCCCGTTTAATTTTAAGTTTTGGTATGGCCGGTAATAATGTTATGATTCCAGCACTCTGGTCAGAGAAGATCTTATGGCAAGGACTGGAGCACTGGAACGGAATGCTGGGGAAGGGAGCAGGACAGGAAAATAGCCCCTGGCGCCCTAACTCTGTTGTCTTACCCGTGTTGTCAGAAATCCCCTGCGAGACTATGGTTTCTTGAGCCCTTGGCAGCCGCGTTTGAAGGGCGGATTATGTCTGCCCAACTTCGATGCCCCCCGGTCTTAATGAGAGACAAAGGGAAACCCGAGACAGGGTGATAACAAGAGGCCCTCTAACTAAACAACCAGGCCAGGGGCTAAGCAAACTCAAAACTATAATATGTGCGGAGAAACCGCCAGGAAAAAGGACAACCAAAATATCCACTTGTCCAATTCTCCTACCCGGCACCGCCAAGTACCAGAGAGGACTTGTGGAAGCGGAACCCTCCGCAAATGCTCCAAACACAAAATATAAAAGGTAAAGCGGCTGAGCCGCAACACACGGCAGAGCCGCAACTCACGAACACCACTGGATATAAAACGGTGATCAGTCAGGACTCCAGGGAACCAAACGACCTCTTGGGATGAGATGACAACTCCCGAATACCGGACTTCTGCGGACTGGAATGACCGGATACAGCAGGACTGGAAACAGACTCTCAGCAAACAAAGGCAGCATGCAGGAAGCTATTACCGGCGTCTGTGAGAAGCCCTGGGAGTGTATTTAACAAGGAGTCCTCCAATCAGCTGCTAAAGGCTGATTAGAATAAATGCCGTGCAGCTGCCTTGCTGCACGGCCAGAGAGCAGGTGAATATCTTAATTTCCTAAAGCCTAGCAACGGGGAACGCGGTCCGCCAGTGGCGTCCCCGTTGCTAGGGTCCGTGCGGCTCAGCGCGCCCGGCGTCTAGCGTTGCTAGGGAGCCGGCGGCTGTACGTGCACGGCGTCTCTAGTTGCTAGGCGCCGGGCCGCGCAGACCATCAAGCGGACCCCGGCGCCTAACAGTATGACTCCCAAAAACAACAACCGCGTCATTGGGACCAACTGCGATTTTGGCAAGTTTAGGAGCCAACCATGTTGTTGAAGAACTGTCAGGGAGAGTAGATGTTTTGCACCAACTGGTCCCTGGATCTCGCCTTTATCAGGAGATCATCCAAGTACGGCATAATTGTGACTCCTTGCTTGCGAAGGAGAACCATCATTTCCACCATCACCCTGGTGAAAATCCTCGGAGCCGTGGACAGACCAAACGGCAACGTCTGAAATTGGTAATGACAATCCTGAATTGCAAACCTCAGGTAGCTTGATGCAGTGGCTAAACGGGAACATGTAATTAGGCATCCTTATGTCTACCAAAACCATGAAATCTCCTTCCTCCGGACTGGAGATCCCTACCCTGAGAGATTCCATCTTGAAATTGAATTTCTTTAGGTAGAAATTGAGGGATTTCAGATTTAAGATTGGTCTGACTGAGCCGTCTGGCTTCGGGAGCGCGAAGAGGCTTGAATAAAAACCTTCTCCCTGCTGACTAAGGCCGATTTGAACAATCGGTGAGGGGGAACGTCTTGAAACCCCAGTTTGTACCCTTGTGACACTATTTGTAAAACCCACGAGTCCAGGTCCAAATTAATCCAGAACTGACTGAAGTGTTTTAGACGTGCCCCCACTGGTGTGGGCTCCTGCAAGAGAGCCCCAGCGTCATGCAGTGGATTTGGCAGAAGCAGAGGACGATCTCTGCTCCTGCGATCTTGAAGAGGCTACAGACCTCTTCCCTCTTCTCCTTCCTCTACCTGCAAAGAAAGGGGAATCTTAACTTCTTGCATATCTATTGGGACAAAATGACTGCGTTAGACAATGATGCGTCTTCATCCGTTGAGAGGGAACATAGGGCAAGAAGGTTGACTTACCTGCGGGAGCTGCCGAGATCAAATTAACTAGGCAGTCACCAAACAAGGCTTCACCTTCATAGGGAAGAGACTCCCTTTCTTCTTGGAGTCAGCATCAGCATTCCCTTGGTGAATCCACAATGCCCTCCTATCCGAGACTGCCATGAAATTGGCCCGTGAACTCAAGAGTCCTATATCCCTTGCAGTCGTAAGTATGCTGCAGTGTCCTTGATATGATCCAACGTAAGGATTATCCCATCTCTCCAAGATATCTATATCGGAAGACAAGGTATTCGACCAATTCTTGAATACTACTACTCACCCATGCGCATGTAATGGCAGGTCTAAGTAATGTACCCGTGGTTACATAACTAGAAATAATGTAGCTTCCTGCATACGATCCGCTGGATTTGTGACAGGGCCCCGTGCAGAACAGGGGGTGACTCCCACTTTATTCTGTCCGCAGCAGGAAATGAATAAACAATCGGAAACCTTTTGGGGATTTGAAGCCATCTTGTCGAGCTGGCCCAGACTTTCTCAAACAGAGATGGAGAAACGTTACATCAGCTTTCATTATATATCTATATATACATACATATAGACCCCTTTGTCAGGAACAGCAGGGTCCTCAGTGATGTTAATATGTCCTTAATATCCACAATCATGTACTGAATGCTCCTTGCCAATATTGGATCTAATCAGGAAATATTATGGTCGACATAGGAATCAGTATCCGAGTCAGTATCAGTGTGTAGTAACATTTTTGCGGGCCTGAGGGAAAAGAAGCATAGCCATGAACATCACATCTATTCTCTACGTCTGTGTCTGGGACACAGATTTATCCAACCTCACTCTGATATTATTGAAACTTTCACCCAGTCAGTTATTGGTGGTGCCAACAGGGCCACCATCATATGTCTGCATTCCTAATATAGTTTCCTCTTGGGAAAAACATTCAGCCACCGACATGTTGACACACATGTACCAAGTACCCACAGACACATCGGCTTATGGGGGATAGACCTACAGTAAATCTGTCAGAGGGACAGAGAGGATTTTTCAGCTCACAACCCAGCGCCAAAAGTACACAGTCTGGGAAATAATAAACTCTATAGTGATAGACTTGTAACGCTCTATAGATGTGCTGGTGAGGTGAGGAAGAAGCCCCGCCGCTGTAATGGCACGCTTCTGTCCCGCTCAGAAACAAATAATTAATTACGCTGGCGGGGTAAGGACAGTGCCCAGGCACTAATGTCCACTTTTGCCAGCCTTTTGTGAGGAATTTATGCTGCCCAGGGTGCCCCCCCCCACCCACCCACATGCCCTGCACCCTGCAGTGCCTGTGTTTGTGTGGAAGCATGGCGCACAGCATTCCGCTCGCTGCGTGGTACCTCAGAATGCCATCACTGGAGAAGAAGTCTTCTGTTCTTCTGCTACTCGCCTGTCTTCTGACTTCTGGCTCTGTAAGGGGGTGATGGCAGGCTACGGGAGTGGGCATCTAGGCGTACCCAGCGATCAGCACCCTCAGGAGCTAATGGTGTCCTGTCAGCCAGAAGCAGAGCCATTGAACTCACTAGAAGTTGGTCATACTTCTCTCCCCTAAGTTCCACGAAGCAGGGAGACTGTTGCCAGCAGCCTCCCTGAAAATAAGAAAAACTAACATAAGTCTTTTCAGAGAAACTCAGTAGAGCTCCCCTGTAGTGCATCCAGTCTCACTGGGCACAATTCTAAAACTGGAGTCTGGAGGAGGGGTATAGAGGGAGGAGACAGTTCACACCCTTTGAAAGTCTTAAAGTGCCCATGTCTCCTGCGGATCCCGTCTATACCCCATGGTTCTTAATGTGATCCCAGCATCCTCTAGGACGTATGAGAAAACAAATAACGCACATACGAGGAGGAGAGAACAAAGGAAGCTATAAGGAGGGGAGGGGAGGGGAGGGGGGGGGGAGGTAAGGTAGTAAAGGGATATTGGATAAACTACAACCTTATACATATTCATTAATGTACCAGTAGTTAGAAGTAGAAGAGCTCTAACAGAAACCACAAAGCTTATCTAAAGCCACACCACACTGGATATGCCCAATCTCATTTGATCTTTGAAGCAAAGCAGTATTGGACTTTGTTACTACCAAGCAGTCTCCCATCCATGGCCCTCATTCCGAGTTGTTCGCTCGGTATTTTTCATCGCATCGCAGTGAAAATCCGCTTAGTACGCATGCGCAATGTTCGCACTGCGACTGCGCCAAGTAACTTTACTATGAAGAAAGTATTTTTACTCACGGCTTTTTCTTCGCTCCGGCGATCGTAATGTGATTGACAGGAAATGGGTGTTACTGGGCGGATACACGGCGTTTCAGGGGCGTGTGGCTGAAAACGCTACCGTTTCCGGAAAAAACGCAGGAGTGGCCGGGGAAACGGTGGGAGTGCCTGGGCGAACGCTGGGTGTGTTTGTGACGTCAACCAGGAACGACAAGCACTGAAATGATCGCACAGGCAGAGTAAGTCTGGAGCTACTCTGAAACTGCTAACTCGTTTGTAATCGCAATATTGCGCGTACGTCGGTCGCAATTTTAAGAAGCTAAGATTCACTCCCAGTAGGCGGCGGCTTAGCGTGTGTAACTCTGCTACATTCGCCTTGCGAGCGAACAACTCGGAATGAGGGCCCATGTATTATCAGATTCTTTAGGTGTTTTTAAACTACCAACACCCTTTTCTTGGTACTGTACATTTAATTTTTACACATATTCTTTTATGTACCAGAAGTTAGAAGTAGAAGAGCTCTAACAGAAACCACGAGCTCATCTACAGCCACAGCACACTGGATTTGCCCAATCTCTCCTGATCATGGAAGCTGAGCAGTGTTGGTCCTGGTTTTAGTACTTGGATGGGAGACCACCAGGAAATACCAGGAGCTGTGTGTATTTTTACAAAACCAACACCGTTCTCTTGATGCATTCCATTTTGAAACATTGGGGCAGATCTATTAAGCCTGGGGAACTGATAAAGTGCAAGGTGATAAAGTACCAGCCAGTCAGCTCCTAACTGTCATTTTTCAAACCCAGCCTGTGACATGGCAATTAGGAGCTGATTGGCTGGTACTTTATCACCATGCAAATTATCATTTCACCAGGTTTAATAAATCGTCCGCTTATTCATTTATGTACGAGTAGTTAGAAGTAGAACTCTAACAGAAACCACTAAGCTCATCTACAGCCACACCACACTGTATATGCCCAATATCACCTGATCTTAGGCCTGGTTTGTTCTTGGATGTGAGACCACCTGGGAATACCAGGTGCTGTAGGTAGTTTTATACTACCAACACCGTTCTCTTGATGCATTCTATTTTGAAACTTATTCATTGATGTAGAAGTTAGAAACAGCAAAAATCATCTACAGCCGCATCACACTGGATATGTCCAATCCAGTGGCGTAACTAGAAATTTTTCTCCCCCAAGCCAAAAAATTCTTCGGCGCCCCCCCCCCCCCCTTCATGCTCCATAATTGGGAGCAAGAAAGGGATAAATATGCGCGCGCCTAAGGCGCGCGCGTCAAAAAAGGGGCGTGGTTTTGTTGGAGTGGGCGTGGTTTCGCATAAAGGGGCGTGGCATTGCAGGAAAAGACTACCTTATACCCCAGTTTTGCAACCTGCACGCCCATACGTTTGCCACCACAGGAAAGAAAAATAATCCTGATTCATGCCCCTTACATTATTTGTCATTTTTCCTCCTTATAGTAATGCCCAGTATACATTATGCCACATACTGCAATGGCCCTTAGACATTATGCCGCACACAATAATGCACGACACAATATGCACACACTGTAATGCCCCCGACACATTATGCCACACACCGTAATGTCTGTGACACATTATGCCACACACCGTAATGCCTGTGACACATTATGACAGGAATCGCAATGCCCGTTATACATTATGCTTCACACTGCAATGCCCCTGATACATTATAGCACATACAATGTCTGTGACACATTATGACACACACCGCAATGTCCGTGATACATTATGCCACACACTGCAATGCCCAATACATTATAGCACATACAATGCCTGTGACACATTATGCCACACACTGCAATGACCTTGAGACATTATACCACAATGCCCGTGATATAGTATACCATACACCGTAATGCCTGTGACACATACCGCAATGCCCTGCCCGTTATACCCTATGCCACACATCGCAATGCCCGTTATGTATTATGCCACACTGCAATGACCCTGAGACATTATACCACATACCACAATGCCCGTGATATAGTATACCACACACCGTAATGCCTGACACATTATGACACACACCGCAATGTCCGTGATACATTATGCCACACACTGCAATGACCCTGAGACATTATACCACATATCACAATGCCCGCGATATAGTATACCATACACCGTAATGCCTGCGACACATTATGACACACACCGCAATGTCCGTGATACATTATGCCACACACCGTAATGCCCATTACACATTAAGTCCTACAGTAAGGCTTCTAATTACTTTTCAATTACCTGCTCGTTGTCAGGGGTTTCATGCACTGGGTGTCATGCTCGTTGCCAGGGGTTTCATGCTCTTGGTTCCATGCACGGTGCCAGGGGTTTTCATGCTCAGGGTGTCATGCTCGTTGCCAGGGGTTTCATGCACTGGGTGTCATGCTCGTTGCCAGGTGTTTCATGCACTGGGTGTCATGCTCGTTGCCAGATGTTTCATGCACTGGGTGTCATGCTCGTTGCTAGGAGGTAGTCCTTGTTGCTAGGGCTGTGCTCCCAGTGCCACATATGTCCCCAGTGCCAGATATTCCCCCACGGTGCCAGGTACTTACATGCCCCAGTGCCAAATATAGTCGTCCCCCCCATGTGCCAGGTACACATATGCCCCCAGTGCCAGATATTCCCCCCCAGTGCCATATATGCCCCCAGTGCCAGATATTCCCCCCAGTGCCATATATGCCCCCCGTGCCATATATGCCCCCAGTGCCAGATACCCCCCCCAGTGCCATATATGCCCCCAGTGCCAGATATTCCCCCCCAGTGCCATATATGCCCCAGTGCCAGATATCCCCCCCAGTGCCAGATATGCCCCCAGTGCCAGATATTCCCCCTAGTGCCAGAAATGCCCCAGTGCCAGATATTCCTCCCTCCCCCCCCCCGTGCCATATATGCCCCCAGTGCCAGATATTTACCCCCCCCCCCGCCGTCGCTTTTTGGAGGGACACGGAGAGCACAGCTCGTCTCTCCTGTGTCCCTCCTGCTGCATCATCTCCGGCGGCCGCGGGTCTAATAGGGGGAAGTGCTGGTTCGTGAGCCAATTAGAGCTCACGGACGGCACTTCCCCCTATTAGACCCGCGGCCGCCGGAGATGATGCAGCAGGAGGGACACAGGGAGGCGCGCTGTGTGCCCTCCGTGTCCCTCCAAAAAGCGGCGGAGGGAAGGAGACTGCAGACTGACATGCGGACGCTCGTCCGCATGTCAGTCTGCTGTAAATCAGTGGCGCCCCCGCAGCCCCTCGCCCCCAAGCCACCGCGAGGACTGCGGGGGCAGTAGTTACGCCACTGGTCCAATCTCATCTGATGATGGAAGCTAAGCAGTGTTGTGCCTGGTTTGTTTTTGGATTTCAAGTCCTGCCTTCTGGTTTGGCCACGGCACCTCGGATATTCACCAAGGTCATGGCCGTGATGACGACCCTTCACCATCAGAGAATCAGGATCCTGCCAAATCTGGACGACTTGCTGATCCTGGTGAACTCCCAAGAGGTTCTCCACAGTTATCTGGAACTGGCGGTCCAATTCCTAAAAGTCCACGGGTGGCTCATCAACTGAAAAAAGTCCTCGCTGGTCCCTGCTCGGAACATTGTGCACCTAGGGGCACTGCTGGACACACACAGCCAACAATTGTTTCTGTCTCCAGAGAAAGTCCTGAAAATTCAGGACAGTATCGTCCTCTCTCGCCCAAGAGTGTTGATACACATGGCGATGCAAGTACTAGACCTCATGGTGTCGGCTTTCGATATGGTAGAGTACGCTCAATTTCATTACCGCCCTCTGCAGAGGTTAATCCTCTCCAAGTGGGACGGCCTGCCTCATCGGATGATGTCTCAAATGATCTCCTTGACTCCGGAGGTTCGTCTGACACTGAGCTGGAGGCTACAGGTCCAACAGTTGAGCAGGGACCATCCCTTCTGGATCTCCAACTGTGTCCTCCTGACAATGGATGCCAGTCTTTTGGGCTGGGCCATGGTGTTGGAGCAACACTTTCTCCAGGGTCAGTGGACCAGGGAGGAATCTCTCCTCCTGATATACATTCTGGAATTGCAGGCAGTGTTCAATTAATTGACACTGGCCCTGCCTCTAGTACAGAACAGGCCTGTTCAAGTACAATCTGACAACGCCACCACGGTAGTGTACACAAATCATCAAGGCGGCACTCGAAACTGCATGGCAAAGCTGGAAGTATCAAAAATCCTCCGTTGGGTAGAAAGTCATCTGACAGCAATATCGGCAGTGTTCATTTCCGGAGTCCTCAACTAGGAAGCGGATTTCCTCAGTCGTCAGGACGTTCACGCTGGAGAGTGGAGAGGCCGCAGCAGAAATGTCTGCACTGGTGTCAGTAGGTGACTGAGGCAGGGATGACTGGGAGATAGTGGGTGACAGGGAGATAGTGGGTTACTGAGGGAGGGGTGATAGGAAGGGGTTGGGTAAGTATGGGAAGAAAGTGGGTGACAGGTATAATAAATGACTAAGGCAGGGGTGATAGGGAGATAGTGGATGACTGTGGCAGGGGTGACAGGGACAGTAAGAGACTGAGGCAGGGGTGACAGGGATAGTGGCTGACTGAGGCAGGGGTGACTGGGAGATAGTGGGTGACTGAGGCAGGGTTGACAGGGATAGTGGGTGACTGAAGCAGGGGTGATAGGGTGACAGTGGGTGACTAAAGCAGGGGTGACTGGTATAGTGGGTGACTGAGGCAGGGATCGCAGATATAGTGGTTGACTGAGGCAGCGGTGACTGGGAGATAGTGGGTAACTGAGGCAGGGGTGACAGGGAAAGTGTGTGACTCAGGCAGGGGTGATAGGGAGATAGTGGGCTGCATATCTCTGCCTCACTGCAGCAGCACATTCCTGCTTCAATGACAGCAGCACATCCCTACCTCACTTATAGCAGCACATCCCTGCCTCGCTGACAGCAGCACATCCCTGCCTCGCTGACAGCAGCACATCCCTGCCTCGCTGACAGCAGCACATCCCTGCTTCGCTGACAGCAGCACATCCCTGCTTCGCTGACAGCAGCACATCCCTGCCTCGCTGACAGCAGCACATCCCTGTCTCGCTGACAGCAGCACAGCACTGCTTCGCTGACAGCAGCACATCACTGCTTCACTACCAGCAGCACATCCCTGCCTCACTGGCAGCAGCACATCCCTGCCTTACTGACAGCTGTATATTCAGACCTGATCCCTGCTGTGCATATTCACACAACAGGAGATCAGGTCTGAAGTGCGTGTGTGCTGGTGCCGCAGTGCACCGGCACATGCCAGAGATGCGATCAGCATCTCTGCCCAGTGAGCGCCTCTGCCTGATTGACAGGCAGAGGCGGTCACTAGGCAGGAGGAGTCGGGCCAGCGGCGTTGTGCCGCCATTTTGGGGGCACAGTCAGGACAACGCAGACATGACCGGACCGTATGGGGGCGGGCCGTGACGGCTGCGTGACCCGGACAGCAACGGGCCTGATTTACTAAAATCTCAGATAAATTTTATGGCATTTATGTGCAGTCTAGTTTGCACAGTTGATAGAGTGTTGATCTTGCACTATCAATGTAAGCCTCACATAGGTTTGATACACATGTAAGTTTGGTTTTATTTTACTACATTGTGGTTTGTGGCTCTATACCATGTAATGCATGTCTTTTAACAGTAGTCAAGTCTTCCAATGTGCTTGTTTGTGAAACCCAATAGATAGCTTTATTTTATTTTGTTTCTTCAAATATTGAATGCATATGTCTTATAACTTTTTTTTTTTTTCAATATACAGGTTGAGTATCTGTATATACATTTTTATTATAAGATTTTCAATGACACAAGTACATCCAAGTTGCAGATTATGGATTGTGAAGGACAAATCAACCATATAAACAATTTAAGCAATTTAAATTGCATGCAGGTAGTAGAATATCAAACTCCTTGGATGAGAGTTGGTCGTAATAAACTAGGATAGAAAAGAATAAAGTAGAAAATAAGATTTTGAACCTACCGGTAAATCTTTTTCTCGTAGTCCGTAGAGGATGCTGGGGACTCCGTAAGGACCATGGGGATAGACGGGCTCCACAGGAGACATGGGCACTTTAAGAAAGACTTTAGTTCTGGGTGTGCACGGCTCCTCCCTCTATGCCACAGTTAGAGAAACTGTGCCCAGAGGAGACGGACAGTATGAGGAAAGGATTTTGTTAATCCAGGGCAAGATTCATACCAGCCACACCAATCACACCGTATAACTTGTGATAAACTACCCAGTTATCAGTATGAAAAAACAACATAGCATCAGTGCAGGACCGATGCAAATATAACATAACCCTTATTGAAGCAATAACTATATACAAGTATTGCAGAAGTAGTCCGCACTTGGGACGGGCGCCCAGCATCCTCTACGGACTACGAGAAAAAGATTTACCAGTAGGTTTAAAATCTTATTTTCTCTAACGTCCTAGAGAATGCTGGGGACTCCGTAAGGACCATGGGGATTATACCAATGCTCCAAAACGGGCGGGAGAGTGCGGATGACTCTGCAGCACCGATTGAGCAAACATGAGTTCCTCCTCAGCCAGGGTATCAAACTTATAGTATTTTGCAAAGGTGTGTGAACCCGACCAAGTAGCAGCTTGACACAGCTGTAGTGCCGAGACCCCTCGGGCAGCCGCCCAAGAAGAGCCCACTTTCCTCGTGGAATGGGCCTTGACCGATTTCAGTAACTGCAATCCAGCCATAGAATGCGCTTGCTGAATCGTGTTACAAATCCGGCGAGCAATAGCCTGCTTTGAAGCAGGGGCACCAATCTTGTTGGTTGCATACAGGACAAACAGCGCTTCAGTTTTCCTGACTCTAGCCGTCCTGGCCACGTAAATTTTCAAAGCCCTAACCACATCAAGTAACTCGGAATCCTCCAAGTCACGCGTAGCCACAGGCACCACAATAGGTTGGTTCATATGAAAAGATGAGACCACTTTTGGTAGGAATTGAGGACGGGTCTGCAATTCCGCTCTATCCACATGGAATACCAAATATGGGCTTTTATGTGACAAAGCCGCTAATTCCGACACTCGCCTAGCCGAAGCCAAGGCTAATAACATGACCACCTTCCATGTGAGATATTTTAACTCCACTGTTTTAAGTGGTTCAAACCAGTGTAATTTTAGAAAACTTAACACCACGTTAAGGTCCCAAGGTGCCACCGGAGGCACAAAAGGAGGCTGAATATGCAGCACTCCTTTTACAAAAGTCTGATTTTCTGGAAGAGAAGCCAATTCTTTTTGAAAGAAAATGGATAAGGCTGAAATCTGGACCTTAATAGAGCCTAATTTTAGGCCCAAATTCACTCCAGTTTGTAGGAAGTGAAGGAAACGGCCCAGATGGAATTCTTCCGTAGGAGCATTCCTGGCCTCACACCAAGAAACATAATTTCGCCATATACGGTGTAATGTTTTAACGTTACATCCTTCCTAGCCTTTATCAGCGTAGGGATGACCTCAACCGGAATGCTAGGATCCGGCATTCAACCGCCATGCCGTCAAACGCAGCCGCGGTAAGTCTTGGAACAGACAGGGCCCCTGATGCAACAGGTCCTGTCTTAGAGGGAGAGGCCACAGATCTTCTGTGAGCATTTCCTGCAGATCCGGATACCAGGTCCTCCGTGGCCAATCTGGAACAATGAGGATTGTTCTCACTCCTCTTTGTCTTATTATCCTCAACACCTTGGGTATGAGAGGAAGAGGAGGAAATACATAGACCGACCGGAACACCCACGGTGTCACTAGGGCGTCTACAGCTACTGCCTGAGGGTCTCTTGACCTTGCGCAATACCTCTGTAGCTTTTTGTTGAGCCGGGACGGCATCATGTCTATCTGTGGCAGTTCCCACCGACTTGTAATCTGTGCAAAGACTTCCTGATGAAATCCCCACTCTCCCGGATGTAGGTCGTGTCTGCTGAGGATGTCTGCTTCCCAGTTGTCCACTCCCGGAATGAACACTGCTGACAGTGCGCTTGCGTGATTCTCCACCCAGCGAAGAATTCTGGTGGCTTGTGCCATCGCCACTCTGCTTCTTGTGCCGCCTTGGCGGTTTACATGAGCCACTGCGGTGACGTTGTCTGACTGGATCAGAACCGGTTGGTCGCAAAGTAAGGTCTCCGCTTGACGTAGGGCATTGTATATGGCCCTTAGTTCCAGGATGTTGATGTGAAGACAAGTCTCTTGACTTGACCAAAGACCTTGGAAATTTCTTCCCTGTGTGACTGCTCCCCAACCTTGGAGGCTTGCGTCTGTGGTCACCAGGATCCAGCCCTGAATGCTGAATCTGCGTCCCTCGAGAAGGTGAGCACTCTGCAGCCACCACAAGAGTGATACCCTGACCCTGGGGGACAGGGTGATCAACCAATGCATCTGTAAATGTGACCCGGACCACTTGTCCAGTAGGTCCCATTGGAAAGTCCTTGCATGGAACCTGCCGAATGGAATGGCCTCGTATGATGCCACCATCTTTCCCAGGACTCGAGTGCAGTGATGCACTGACACAAGTTTTGGTTTCAATAGGTTCCTGACAAGAGTCATGAGTTCCTGGGCCTTTTCTATCAGGAGATAAACCCTCTTCTGGTCTGTGTCCAGAATCATGCCCAAGAAAGACAGACGAGTAGTAGGAATCAACTGCGACTTCGGGATATTGAGAATCCAGCCGTGTTGCTGTAACACTTTCAGTGAAAGTGATACGCTGTTCAGCAACTGCTCTCTTGATCTCGCTTTTATGAGATCGCCCAAGTACGGGATAATTGTGACACCTTGCTTGCACAGGAGCACCATCATTTCCGCCATTACCTTGGTGAAAATTCTCAGTGCCATGGAGAGACCAAACAGCAACGTCTGAAATTGGCAATGACAGTCCTGTACCGCAAATCTGAGTTACGCCTGATGAGGTGGATAAATGGGGACATGAAGGTATGCATGCTGTACACAAATGCGGACAACAGGTGTCAAGCCGTGTGTTGCCTTTGTCAAGCTGTAATAAGTAGGGATAAGGATGTTAACCACCTCGGAACATCCTCCCTTATACGTCACCTGCAGCGCATTCATCATAAGTCAGTGACAAGTTCAAAAACTTTGGATGACAGCGGAAGCAGTCCACTAACCACTAAATCCCTTCCTCTTGTAACCAAGCTCCTGCAAACCACACCACCAACTCCCTCAGTGTCAATTTCCTCCTTAGACAGGAGAGCCAATAGTCCTGCAGGCCATGTCACTGGCAAGTCTGACGAGTCCTCTCCTGCCTGGGATTCCTCCGATGCATCCTTGAGTGTAACGCCTACTGCTGCTGGCGCTGCTGTTGTTGCTGCTGGGAGTCGATCGTCATCCCAGAGGGGAAGTCGGAAGACCACTTGTACTTCTTCCAGTAAGCAATTGACTGTCCAACAGTCCTTTGCGAGGAAGATGAAATATCACAGCAGTCATCCTGCTGCAAAGCGGATAACTCAGGTCTGGGTGGTGAGAAACGTGGTTCCGGTATCCATCGTTAATTTATAGGCAACTAGAGACTTGATTGAGGTACTGTGTCCCCGGTACCAAATACCCTCTAGGTTCCATTTCTCTAGGCAGGCGATACCGAAAATGTACACAGACCTCAGAAAAAGAGTCACCAGTGTCCTAAAAAATGCAGTTGTACCCAATGTCCACTTGTCTGTGGTTAAGTGGAGCAGGGCAGACTCAGGACTATATGACTGTGACAGCCCACTGGGTAGATGTATTGCCTCCCGCAGCAAGAACAGCAGCGGCGGCACCAGTAGCAGCATCTCGCAATTGCCAACTCGTTCCTAGGCAGGCTACGCTTTGTATCACCGCTTTCCATAAGAGGCACACAGCTGACAACCTCTTACGGAAACTGAGGAACATCATCGCAGAATGGCTTACCCCAATTGAACTCTCCTGGGGATTTGTGACATCGGACAACGCCACCAATATTGTGCGTGCATTACATCTGGGCAAATTCCAGCACGTCCCATGTTTTGCACATACATTGAACTTGGTGGTGCAGAATTATTTAAAAAACGACAGGGGCGTGCAAGAGATGCTGTCGGTGGCCCGAAGAATTGCGGGCCACTTTCTGCCTTCAGCCACCGCATGCCGAAGACTGGAGCACCACCAAACATTCCTGAACCTGCCCTGCCATCATCTGAAGCAAGAGGTGGTAACGAGGTTGAATTCAACCCTCTATATGCTTCAGAGGATGGAGGAGCAGCAAAAGGCCATTCAAGCCTATACATCTGCCCACGATATAGGCAAAGGAGGGGGAATGCACCTGACTCAAGCGCAGTGGAGAATGATTTCAACATTGTGCAAGGTTCTGCAACCCTTTGAACTTTCCACACGTGAAGTCAGTTCAGACACTGCCAGCCTGAGTCAGGTCATTCCCCTCATCAGGCTTTTGCAGAAGAAGCTGGAGACATTGAAGGAGGAGCTAAAACAGAGCGATTCAACTAGGCATGTGGGACTTGTGGATGGAGCACTTAATTTGCTTAACCAGGATTCAATCTGTTGAAATCAGAGCACTACATTTTGGCCGCCGTGCTCGATCCTAGATTTAAAACCTACATTGTATCTCTCTTTCCGGCAGACACAAGTCTGCAGAGGTTCAAAGACCTGCTGGTGAGAAAATTGTCAAGTCAAGCGGAACGTGACCCGTCAACAGCTCCTCCTTCACATTCTCCCGCAACTGGGGGTGCGAGGAAAAGGCTAAGAATTCCGAGCCCACCCGCTGGCGGTGATGCAGGGCAGTCTGGAGTGAGTGCTGACATCTGGTCCAGACTGAAGGACCTGGCAACGATTACTGACATGTCGTCTACTGTCACTGCATATGATTCTGTCACCTTTGAAAGAATGGTGGAGAAAAAGAGGCAATTTGGAGGCCCTTGCACAAACTGGCTTTATTCTACCTAAATTGCCCTCCCTCCAGTGTGTACTCCGAAAGAGTGTTTAGTGCGGCCGCTCACCTTGTCAGCAATCGGCGTACAAGGTTACTTCCAGAAAATGTGGAGAAGATGATGATCATTAAAATTAATTATAATCAATTCCTCCGTGGAGACATTCACCAGCAATTGCCTCCAGAAAGTAAACAGGGATCTGAGATGGTGGATTCCAGTGGGGACGAATTAATAATCTGTGAGGAGGGGGATGTACACAGTGAAAGGGGTGAGGAATCGGAGGATGATGAGGTGGACATCTTGCCTCTGTAGAGCCAGTTTGTGCAAGGAGAGATTGATTGATTTTTTTTTGGTGGGGGCCCAAACCAACCAGTCATTTCAGTCAGTCGTGTGGCAGACCCTGTCGCTGAAATGATGGGTTCGTCAATGTTTTTCTTTTCAATCTAAGCCCCTGCAGTTTTCTGTAAGCATCTGCTTCGCTATGATGATCAACAAGTCACAAGGGAAAACACTCAGGGCTGGAGGCGTAGATCTTAGAACCAGCTGCTACAAGCATGGCAGAGGTGTCACTATCACTGATGACACCCAGAGAGGCGGCGAGGGAGATTGTAATGCAGTGCGCGCAGATAAGCAGCGCAATGGTAAAAAGGAGGCATGGTCTCATAGGTAGGGGCGTTTCCTGAATCACCATTTTGTTGCTGCGGGTATCCCGGGGGTTGGGGGCTGTACCCGGGGACTAGTGTGTGAGTGGTGCTGGCTCCTACACAGTGACAGAAACTGGGTGTTGCACGTAATGTCACAGTGAAACACCCATATTCTGTCACTGAAGAAGAGCCGGCACTTTGGTATCACCCCACTTGGCGGGTGACACTCGGGTGTGTGCCGCAACCCCGTTGTGATGCCACTGACCCATGGGAAGCTTTACGTGGCTTACCCATGTGTTAGTAGCCCCAAGCATCTTTTGTGTTAGTCCCTGAAGAAAAACTTCAAATATTGTTTACAATTTTGTAATCAATGGCCTAATTCAGTAAGGATTGCAAATTCTGCTAAGTAACAGAATTTGCAATCCTTTGGTTCGCATGCTGGGGCCACCCATCACAGGGCATGGCCACCCAGCATGCCGCCTCCCTTCTTGACCACGCTGAAATTGCAGTCTCAGTGCAGTTCAGCGTGATCATAAAAAATGGGTTAGCCTCCTGTTGGTGCAGACTGTACGTGTGCGCAGGAAGCCGCCACCATTTTTGTGATCGCAACGGCTGCATGTGATGTCATGCAGCCGCTCTGACCACGCCTCCTGTTTCTCCGTTGAAGCCCTGCCCCCGCACCGCTCCATCTCCGACTTTGAAATGGAGTGTTGCTGACCCCCCCCGCACCGATTGACAGTCACAGAAAATGCAGGCGCATGCGTATGCTCTTAGCAATTTTAGCAGTTGGATTGCTTATTGTGATTGCAATCCAACCTGAATCAGGCTCTATTACCTATCACAATGCACTGCAGGTAGTACAAAATGGGGTTAATATAGGAGAAAAACCCCCAGAGCTGTGCTCCTTAACTGTCCCTGTTGGCTAGTGGAGCGGCTGCCCAGTAATCAGTGTCCACGCCAGTGCGCACACGGCCCGCCCCCTACTGCCACGCTGGATCACGGTATAGTGTGGGCACAGAAGCCCCTTACCTCCCTTTCATCAGCGGCCTCGTGATCCCGGAGGGCGGTGTGTGTGTGACTGACCTTAGGAAGAAACCGGAGCCTCCGCTGCAGTGACCCAGCAACCAGGGCACGGGAGTATACTGCGCCGCTGGGAGTGATGGAGCTGCAGTAAAGATGTCTATTAGACCTAGCCTGCTGCAGCCCTTGTACATTCTTATAAAAAAAGTTCTTCTTTTCTTGTCAAAATTAATAGCTAAGTATAGGCTGCCTGAGGCAGCCCCCTGTTAAGTGTCCTGCTACTGAAGGCACCAACTACAAACTGAGCTCCCTGTTCATGGAAGCGAGGTTATAGAGCAGGGGGCGCTGAGCATCTTGGGAACAGTCAAAAGCTTTGAGCCTGTTGGTGCCTCAGATCAAGATCCTACTCTACACCCCAATGTGAATCCTTGTGGAGTCCAGTGTACCCCACAGAAGAAATGAATGTGTCACACCCATTGGCAGCAACATTAGAATAGCTGCTGATGGGCACAATTGAGAAAGGAAGGGGGGAAAACATTTGAATCCAGCACATATATGTAATTTGAATATGTAATTTGTACCTTCCTACTTTAAAATGTAATGGATGAACCTCACCCTGTGAGAACTATCTTCATGATCAAGAGATCTCATATGCAAGATAAGTATGTGTTGGCAGAGGCGCTCACTGGGCAGAGATGCTGATCGCATCTCTGGCATGTGCCGGTGCACTGCGGCACCAGCACACACACACACACTTCAGACCTGATCTCCTGTTGTGTGAATATGCACAGCAGAGATCAGGTCTGAATTAGGCCCTATATACAGCTGTCAGTAAGGCAGGGATCTGCTGCTGCCAGTGAGGCAGGGATGTGCTGCTGTCAGTGATGCAGTGATCTGCTGCTGCCAGTGAGGCAGGGATGTGCTGCTATAAGTGAGGCAGGTATGTGCTGCTGTCAATGAGGCAGGGATGTGCTGCTGTCAGTGAAGCAGGGATGTGCTGCTGTCAGCGAGGCAGTGATCTGCTGCCCACTATCTCCCTATCACCCCTGCCTGAGTCACACATGAAGATAGTTCTCACAGGGTGAGGTTCATCCATTACATTTTAAAGTAGGAAGGTACAAATTACATATTCAAATTACATATATGTGCTGGATTCAAATGTTTTCCCCCCTTCCTTTCTCAATTGTGCCCATCAGCAGCTATTCTAATGTTGCTGCCAATGGGTGTGACACATTCATTTCTTCTGTGGGGTACACTGGACTCCACAAGGATTCACATTGTGGTGTAGAGTAGGATCTTGATCTGAGGCACCAACAGGCTCAAAGCTTTTGACTGTTCCCAAGATGCTCAGCGCCCCCTGCTCTATAACCTCGCTTCCATGAACAGGGAGCTCAGTTTGTAGTTGGTGCCTTCAGTAGCAGGACACTTAACAGGGGGCTGCCTCAGGCAGCCTATACTTAGCTATTAATTTTGACAAGAAAAGAAGAACTTTTTTTATAAGAATGTACAAGGGCTGCAGCAGGCTAGGTCTAATAGACATCTTTACTGCAGCTCCATCACTCCCAGCGGCGCAGTATACTCCCGTGCCCTGGTTGCTGGGTCACTGCAGCGGAGGCTCCGGTTTCTTCCTAAGGTCAGTCACACACACACCGCCCTCCGGGATCACGAGGCCGCTGATGAAAGGGAGGTAAGGGGCTTCTGTGCCCACACTATACCGTGATCCAGCATGGCTGTAGGGGGCGGGCCGTGTGCGCACTGGCGTGGACACTGATTACTTGGCAGCCGCTCCACTAGCCACCAGGGACAGTTAAGGAGCACAGCTCTGGGGGGTTTTCTCCTATATTAACCCCATTTTGTACTACCTGCAGTGCATTGTGATAGGTAATAGAGCCTGATTCAGGTTGGATTGCAATCACAATAAGCAATCCAACTGCAAAAATTGCTAAGAGCATACGCATGCGCCTGCATTTTCTGTGACTGTCAATCGGTGCGGGGGGGGGGGGGGGGGTTAGCAACACTCCATTTCAAAGTCGGAGATGGAGCGGTGCGGGGGCAGGGCTTCAACGGAGAAACAGGAGGCGTGGTCAGAGCGGCTGCATGACATCACATGCAGCCGTTGCGATCACAAAAATGGTGGCGGCTTCCTGCGCACACGTACAGTCTGCACCAACAGGAAGCTAACCCATTTTTTATGATCACGCTGAACTGCACTGAGACTGCAATTTCAGCGTGGTCAAGAAGGGAGGCGGCATGCTGGGTGGCCATGCCCTGTGATGGGTGGCCCCAGCATGCGAACCAAAGGATTGCAAATTCTGTTACTTAGCAGAATTTGCAATCCTTACTGAATTAGGCCATTGATTACAAAATTGTAAACAATATTTGAAGTTTTTCTTCAGGGACTAACACAAAAGATGCTTGGGGCTACTAACACATGGGTAAGCCACGTAAAGCTTCCCATCGGTCAGTGGCATCACAACGGGGTTGCGGCACACACCCGAGTGTCACCCGCCAAGTGGGGTGACACCAAAGTGCCGGCTCTTCTTCAGTGACAGAATATGGGTGTTTTACTGTGACATTACGTGCAACACCCAGTTTCTGTCACTGTGCAGGAGCCAGCACCACCCACACACTAGTCCCCGGGTACAGCCCCCAACCCCCGGGATACCCGCAGCAACAAAATGGTGATTCAGGTCACGCCCCTACCTATGAGACCATGCCTCCTTTTTACCATTGCGCTGCTTATCTGCGCGCACTGTATTACAATCTCCCTCGCCGCCTCTCTGGGTGTCACCAGTGATAGTGACACCTCTGCCATGCTTGTAGCAGCTGGTCCTAAGATCTACGCCTCCAGCCCTGAGTGTTTTCCCTTGTGACTTGTTGATCATCATTGCGAAGCAGATGCTTACAGAAAACTGCAGGGGTTTAGATTGAAAAGAAAAACATTGACGAACCCATCATTTCAGCGACAGGGTCTGCCACACGACTAACTGAAATGACTGGTTGGTTTGGGCCCCCACCAAAAAAGAATCAATCAATCTCTCCTTGCACAAACTGGCTCTACAGAGGCAAGATGTCCACCTCATCATCCTCCGATTCCTCACCCCTTTCACTGTGTACATCCCCCTCCTCACAGATTATTAATTCGTCCCCACTGGAATCCACCATCTCAGATCCCTGTGTACTTTCTGGAGGCAATTGCTGGTGAATGTCTCCACGAAGGAATTGATTATAATTAATTTTGATGATCATCATCTTCTCCACATTTTCTGGAAGTAACCTTGTACGCCGATTGCTGACAAGGTGAGCGGCCGCACTAAACACTCTTTCGGAGTACACACTGGAGGGAGGGCAACTTAGGTAGAATAAAGCCAGTTTGTGCAAGGGCCTCCAAATTGCCTCTTTTTCTCCACCATTCTTTCAAAGGTGACAGAATCATATGCAGTGACAGTAGACGACATGTCAGTAATCGTTGCCAGGTCCTTCAGTCTGGACCAGATGTCAGCACTCACTCCAGACTGTCCTGCATCACCGCCAACGGGTGGGCTCGGAATTCTTAGCCTTTTCCTCGCACCCCCAGTTGCGGGAGAATGTGAAGGAGGAGCTGTTGACGGGTCACGTTCCGCTTGACTTGACAATTTTCTCACCAGCAGGTCTTTGAACCTCTGCAGACTTGTGTCTGCCGGAAAGAGAGATACAATGTAGGTTTTAAATCTAGGATCGAGCACGGCGGCCAAAATGTAGTGCTCTGATTTCAACAGATTGAATCCTGGTTAAGCAAATTAAGGTCTCCATCCACAAGTCCCACATGCCTAGTTGAATCGCTCTGTTTTAGCTCCTCCTTCAATGTCTCCAGCTTCTTCTGCAAAAGCCTGATGAGGGGAATGACCTGACTCAGGCTGGCAGTGTCTGAACTGACTTCACGTGTGGAAAGTTCAAAGGGTTGCAGAACCTTGCACAACGTTGAAATCATTCTCCACTGCGCTTGAGTCAGGTGCATTCCCCCTCCTTTGCCTATATCGTGGGCAGATGTATAGGCTTGAATGGCCTTTTGCTGCTCCTCCATCCTCTGAAGCATATAGAGGGTTGAATTCCACCTCGCTACCACCTCTTGCTTCAGATGATGGCAGGGCAGGTTCAGGAATGTTTGGTGGTGCTCCAGTCTTCGGCATGCGGTGGCTGAAGGCATAAAGTGGCCCGCAATTCTTCGGGCCACCGACAGCATCTCTTGCACGCCCCTGTCGTTTTTTAAATAATTCTGCACCACCAAGTTCAATGTATGTGCAAAACATGGGACGTGCTGGAATTTGCCCAGATGTAATGCACGCACAATATTGGTGGCGTTGTCCGATGTCACAAATCCCCAGGAGAGTTCAATTGGGGTAAGCCATTCTGCGATGATGTTCCTCAGTTTCCGTAAGTGGTTGTCAGCTGTGTGCCTCTTATGGAAAGCGGTGATACAAAGCGTAGCCTGCCTAGGAACGAGTTGGCAATTGCGAGATGCTGCTACTGGTGCCGCCGCTGCTGTTCTTGCTGCGGGAGGCAATACATCTACCCAGTGGGCTGTCACAGTCATATAGTCCTGAGTCTGCCCTGCTCCACTTAACCACAGACAAGTGGACATTGGGTACAACTGCATTTTTTAGGACACTGGTGACTCTTTTTCTGAGGTCTGTGTACATTTTCGGTATCGCCTGCCTAGAGAAATGGAACCTAGAGGGTATTTGGTACCGGGGACACAGTACCTCAATCAAGTCTCTAGTTGCCTCTAAATTAACGATGGATACCGGAACCACGTTTCTCACCACCCAGACCTGAGTTATCCACTTTGCAGCAGGATGACTGCTGTGATATTTCATCTTCCTCGCAAAGGACTGTTGGACAGTCAATTGCTTACTGGAAGAAGTACAAGTGGTCTTCCGACTTCCCCTCTGGGATGACGATCGACTCCCAGCAGCAACAACAGCAGCGCCAGCAGCAGTAGGCGTTACACTCAAGGATGCATCGGAGGAATCCCAGGCAGGAGAGGACTCGTCAGACTTGCCAGTGACATGGCCTGCAGGACTATTGGCTCTCCTGTCTAAGGAGGAAATTGACACTGAGGGAGTTGGTGGTGTGGTTTGCAGGAGCTTGGTTACAAGAGGAAGGGATTTAGTGGTTAGTGGACTGCTTCCGCTGTCATCCAAAGTTTTTGAACTTGTCACTGACTTATGATGAATGCGCTGCAGGTGACGTATAAGGGAGGATGTTCCGAGGTGGTTAACGTCCTTATCCCTACTTATTACAGCTTGACAAAGGCAACACACGGCTTGACACCTGTTGTCCGCATTTGTGTACAGGATGCATACCTTCATGTCCCCATTTATCCACCTCATCAGGCGTAACTCAGATTTGCGGTACAGGACTGTCATTTCCAATTTCAGACGTTGCTGTTTGGTCTCTCCATGGCCCTGAGAATTTTCACCAAGGTAATGGCGGAAATGATGGTGCTCCTGTGCAAGCAAGGTGTCACAATTATCCCGTACTTGGGCGATCTCATAAAAGCGAGATCAAGAGAGCAGTTGCTGAACAGCGTATCACTTTCACTGAAAGTGTTACAGCAACACGGCTGGATTCTCAATATCCCGAAGTCGCAGTTGATTCCTACTACTCGTCTGTCTTTCTTGGGCATGATTCTGGACACAGACCAGAAGAGGGTTTATCTCCTGATAGAAAAGGCCCAGGAACTCATGACTCTTGTCAGGAACCTATTGAAACCAAAACTTGTGTCAGTGCATCACTGCACTCGAGTCCTGGGAAAGATGGTGGCATCATACGAGGCCATTCCATTCGGCAGGTTCCATGCGAGGACTTTCCAATGGGACCTACTGGACAAGTGGTCCGGGTCACATTTACAGATGCATTGGTTGATCACCCTGTCCCCCAGGGTCAGGGTATCACTCTTGTGGTGGCTGCAGAGTGCTCACCTTCTCGAGGGACGCAGATTCAGCATTCAGGGCTGGATCCTGGTGACCACAGACGCAAGCCTCCAAGGTTGGGGAGCAGTCACACAGGGAAGAAATTTCCAAGGTCTTTGGTCAAGTCAAGAGACTTGTCTTCACATCAACATCCTGGAACTAAGGGCCATATACAATGCCCTACGTCAAGCGGAGACCTTACTTTGCGACCAACCGGTTCTGATCCAGTCAGACAACGTCACCGCAGTGGCTCATGTAAACCGCCAAGGCGGCACAAGAAGCAGAGTGGCGATGGCACAAGCCACCAGAATTCTTCGCTGGGTGGAGAATCACGCAAGCGCACTGTCAGCAGTGTTCATTCCGGGAGTGGACAACTGGGAAGCAGACATCCTCAGCAGACACGACCTACATCCGGGAGAGTGGGGACTTCATCAGGAAGTCTTTGCACAGATTACAAGTCGGTGGGAACTGCCACAGATAGACATGATGCCGTCCTGGCTCAACAAAAAGCTACAGAGGTATTGCGCAAGGTCAAGAGACCCTCAGGCAGTAGCTGTAGACGCCCTAGTGACACCGTGGGTGTTCCGGTCGGTCTATGTATTTCCTCCTCTTCCTCTCATACCCAAGGTGTTGAGGATAATAAGACAAAGAGGAGTGAGAACAATCCTCATTGTTCCAGATTGGCCACGGAGGACCTGGTATCCGGATCTGCAGGAAATGCTCACAGAAGATCTGTGGCCTCTCCCTCTAAGACAGGACCTGTTGCATCAGGGGCCCTGTCTGTTCCAAGACTTACCGCAGCTGCATTTGACGGCATGGCGGTTGAATGCCGGATCCTAGCATTCCGGTTGAGGTCATCCCTACGCTGATAAAGGCTAGGAAGGATGTAACGTTAAAACATTACACCGTATATGGCGAAATTATGTTTCTTGGTGTGAGGCCAGGAATGCTCCTACGGAAGAATTCCATCTGGGCCGTTTCCTTCACTTCCTACAAACTGGAGTGAATTTGGGCCTAAAATTAGGCTCTATTAAGGTCCAGATTTCAGCCTTATCCATTTTCTTTCAAAAAGAATTGGCTTCTCTTCCAGAAGTTCAGACTTTTGTAAAAGGAGTGCTGCATATTCAGCCTCCTTTTGTGCCTCCGGTGGCACCTTGGGACCTTAACGTGGTGTTAAGTTTTCTAAAATTACACTGGTTTGAACCACTTAAAACAGTGGAGTTAAAATATCTCACATGGAAGGTGGTCATGTTATTAGCCTTGGCTTCGGCTAGGCGAGTGTCGGAATTAGCGGCTTTGTCACATAAAAGCCCATATTTGGTATTCCATGTGGATAGAGCGGAATTGCAGACCCGTCCTCAATTCCTACCAAAAGTGGTCTCATCTTTTCATATGAACCAACCTATTGTGGTGCCTGTGGCTACGCGTGACTTGGAGGATTCCGAGTTACTTGATGTGGTTAGGGCTTTGAAAATTTACGTGGCCAGGACGGCTAGAGTCAGGAAAACTGAAGCGCTGTTTGTCCTGTATGCAACCAACAAGATTGGTGCCCCTGCTTCAAAGCAGGCTATTGCTCGCCGGATTTGTAACACGATTCAGCAAGCGCATTCTATGGCTGGATTGCAGTTACTGAAATCGGTCAAGGCCCATTCCACGAGGAAAGTGGGCTCTTCTTGGGCGGCTGCCCGAGGGGTCTTGGCACTACAGCTGTGTCAAGCTGCTACTTGGTCGGGTTCACACACCTTTGCAAAATACTATAAGTTTGATACCCTGGCTGAGGAGGAACTCATGTTTGCTCAATCGGTGCTGCAGAGTCATCCGCACTCTCCCGCCCGTTTTGGAGCATTGGTATAATCCCCATGGTCCTTACGGAGTCCCCAGCATCCTCTAGGACGTTAGAGAAAATAAGATTTTAAACCTACTGGTAAATCTTTTTCTCGTAGTCCGTAGATGATGCTGGGCGCCCGTCCCAAGTGCGGACTACTTCTGCAATACTTGTATATAGTTATTGCTTCAATAAGGGTTATGTTATAGTTGCATCGGTCCTGCACTGATGCTATGTTGTTTTTTCATACTGATAACTGGGTAGTTTATCACAAGTTATACGGTGTGATTGGTGTGGCTGGTATGAATCTTGCCCTGGATTAACAAAATCCTTTCCTCATACTGTCCGTCTCCTCTGGGCACAGTTTCTCTAACTGTGGCATAGAGGGAGGAGCCAGTGCACACCCAGAACTAAAGTCTTTCTTAAAGTGCCCATGTCTCCTGTGGAGCCCGTCTATCCCCATGGTCCTTACGGAGTCCCCAGCATCCTCTACGGACTACGAGAAAAAGATTTACCGGTAGGTTTAAAATCTTATTTTCTACTTTATTCTTTTCTATCCTAGTTTATTACGACCAACTCTCATCCAAGGAGTTTGATATTCTACTACCTGCATGCAATTTAAATTGCTTAAATTGTTTATATGGTTGATTTGTCCTTCACAATCCATAATCTGCAACTTGGATGTACTTGTGTCATTGAAAATCTTATAATAAAAATGTATATACAGATACTCAACCTGTATATTGAAAAAAAAAAAAAGTTATAAGACATATGCATTCAATATTTGAAGAAACAAAATAAAATAAAGCTATCTATTGGGTTTCACTAACAAGCACATTGGAAGACTTGACTACTGTTAAAAGACATGCATTACATGGTATAGAGCCACAAACCACAATGTAGTAAAATAAAAACAAACTTACATGTGTATCAAACCTATGTGAGGCTTACATTGATAGTGCAAGATCAACACTCTATCAACTGTGCAAACTAGACTGCACATAAATGCCATAAAATTTATCTGAGATTTTAGTAAATAAGGCCCGTTGCTGTCCGGGTCACGCAGCCGTCACGGCCCGCCCCCATACGGTCCGGTCATGTCTGCGTTGTCCTGACTGTGCCCCCAAAATGGCGGCACAACGCCGCTGGCCCGACTCCTCCTGCCCAGTGACCGCCTCTGCCTGTCAATCAGGCAGAGGCGCTCACTGGGCAGAGATGCTGATCGCATCTCTGGCATGTGCCGGTGCACTGCGGCACCAGCACACACGCACTTCAGACCTGATCTCCTGTTGTGTGAATATGCACAGCAGGGATCAGGTCTGAATTAGGCCCTATATACAGCTGTCAGTAAGGCAGGGATGTGCTGCTGCCAGTGAGGCAGGGATGTGCTGCTGGTAGTGAAGCAGTGATGTGCTGCTGTCAGCGAAGCAGTGCTGTGCTGCTGTCAGCGAGACAGGGATGTGCTGCTGTCAGCGAGGCAGGGATGTGCTGCTGTCAGCGAAGCAGGGATGTGCTGCTGTCAGCGAAGCAGGGATGTGCTGCTGTCAGTGAAGCTGGGATGTGCTGCTGTCAGCGAGGCAGGGATGTGCTGCTGTCAGCGAGGCAGGGATGTGCTGCTGTCAGCGAGGCAGAGATGTGCTGCTATAAGTGAGGTAGGGATGTGCTGCTGTCATTGAAGCAGGAATGTGCTGCTGCAGTGAGGCAGAGATATGCAGCCCACTATCTCCCTATCACCCCTGCCTGAGTCACACACTTTCCCTGTCACCCCTGCCTCAGTTACCCACTATCTCCCAGTCACCGCTGCCTCAGTCAACCACTATATCTGCGATCCCTGCCTCAGTCACCCACTATACCAGTCACCCCTGCTTTAGTCACCCACTGTCACCCTATCACCCCTGCTTCAGTCACCCACTATCCCTGTCAACCCTGCCTCAGTCACCCACTATCTCCCAGTCACCCCTGCCTCAGTCAGCCACTATCCCTGTCACCCCTGCCTCAGTCTCTTACTGTCCCTGTCACCCCTGCCACAGTCATCCACTATCTCCCTATCACCCCTGCCTTAGTCATTTATTATACCTGTCACCCACTTTCTTCCCATACTTACCCAACTCCTTCCTATCACCCCTCCCTCAGTAACCCACTATCTCCCTGTCACCCACTATCTCCCAGTCACCCCGGCCTCAGTCACCCACTATCTCCCACTCATACATGCTTCAGTCACCCACTATCTCCCAGTCATCCCTGCCTCAGTCACCTACTGACACCAGTGCAGACATTTCTGCTGCGGCCTCTCCACTCTCCAGCGTGAACGTCCTGACGACTGAGGAAATCCGCTTCCTAGTTGAGGACTCCGGGAATGAACACTGCCGATATTGCTGTCAGATGACTTTCTACCCAACGGAGGATTTTTGATACTTCCAGCTTTGCCATGCAGTTTCGAGTGCCGCCTTGATGATTTGTGTACACTACCGTGGTGGCGTTGTCAGATTGTACTTGAACAGGCCTGTTCTGTACTAGAGGCAGGGCCAGTGTCAATTAATTGAACACTGCCTGCAATTCCAGAATGTATATCAGGAGGAGAGATTCCTCCCTGGTCCACCGACCCTGGAGAAAGTGTTGCTCCAACACCATGGCCCAGCCCAAAAGACTGGCATCCATTGTCAGGAGGACACAGTTGGAGATCCAGAAGGGATGGCCCCTGCTCAACTGTTGGTCCTGTAGCCACCAGCTCAGTGTCAGACGAACCTCCGGAGTCAAGGAGATCATTTGAGACATCATCCGATGAGGCAGGCCGTCCCACTTGGAGAGGATTAACCTCTGCAGAGGGCGGTAATGAAATTGAGCGTACTCTACCATATCGAAAGCCGACACCATGAGGTCTAGTACTTGCATCGCTGTGTGTATCAACACTCTTGGGCGAGAGAGGACGATACTGTCCTGAATTTTCAGGACTTTCTCTGGAGACAGAAACAATTGTTGGCTGTGTGTGTCCAGCAGTGCCCCCCTAGGTGCACAATGTTCCGAGCAGGGACCAGCGAGGACTTTTTTCAGTTGATGAGCCACCCGTGGACTTTTAGGAATTGGACCGCCAGTTCCAGATAACTGTGGAGAACCTCTTGGGAGTTCACCAGGATCAGCAAGTCGTCCAGATTTGGCAGGATCCTGATTCTCTGATGGTGAAGGGTCGTCATCACGGCCATGACCTTGGTGAATATCCGAGGTGCCGTGGCCAAACCAGAAGGCAGGACTTGAAATCCAAAAACAAACCAGGCACAACACTGCTTAGCTTCCATCATCAGATGAGATTGGACCAGTGGCGTAACTACTGCCCCCGCAGTCCTCGCGGTGGCTTGGGGGCGAGGGGCTGCGGGGGCGCCACTGATTTACAGCAGACTGACATGCGGACGAGCGTCCGCATGTCAGTCTGCAGTCTCCTTCCCTCCGCCGCTTTTTGGAGGGACACGGAGGGCACACAGCGCGCCTCCCTGTGTCCCTCCTGCTGCATCATCTCCGGCGGCCGCGGGTCTAATAGGGGGAAGTGCCGTCCGTGAGCTCTAATTGGCTCACGAACCGGCACTTCCCCCTATTAGACCCGCGGCCGCCGGAGATGATGCAGCAGGAGGGACACAGGAGAGACGAGCTGTGCCCTCCGTGTCCCTCCAAAAAGCGACGGCGGGGGGGGGTAAATATCTGGCACTGGGGGCATATATGGCACGGGGGGGGAGGGAGGAATATCTGGCACTGGGGCATTTCTGGCACTGGGGGGAATATCTGGCTCTGGGGGCATATCTGGCACTGGGGGGGATATCTGGCACTGGGGCATATATGGCACTGGGGGGGAATATCTGGCACTGGGGGCATATATGGCACTGGGGGGGGGATCTGGCACTGGGGGCATATATGGCACGGGGGGCATATATGGCACTGGGGGGAATATCTGGCACTGGGGGCATATATGGCACTGGGGGGGAATATCTGGCACTGGGGGCATATGTGTACCTGGCACATGGGGGGGACGACTATATTTGGCACTGGGGCATGTAAGTACCTGGCACCGTGGGGGAATATCTGGCACTGGGGACATATGTGGCACTGGGAGCACAGCCCTAGCAACAAGGACTACCTCCTAGCAACGAGCATGACACCCAGTGCATGAAACATCTGGCAACGAGCATGACACCCAGTGCATGAAACACCTGGCAACGAGCATGACACCCAGTGCATGAAACCCCTGGCAACGAGCATGACACCCTGAGCATGAAAACCCCTGGCACCGTGCATGGAACCAAGAGCATGAAACCCCTGGCAACGAGCATGACACCCAGTGCATGAAACCCCTGACAACGAGCAGGTAATTGAAAAGTAATTAGAAGCCTTACTGTAGGACTTAATGTGTAATGGGCATTATGGTGTGTGGCATAATGTATCACGGACATTGCGGTGTGTGTCATAATGTGTCGCAGGCATTACGGTGTATGGTATACTATATCGCGGGCATTGTGATATGTGGTATAATGTCTCAGGGTCATTGCAGTGTGTGGCATAATGTATCACGGACATTGCGGTGTGTGTCATAATGTGTCAGGCATTACGGTGTGTGGTATACTATATCACGGGCATTGTGGTATGTGGTATAATGTCTCAGGGTCATTGCAGTGTGGCATAATACATAACGGGCATTGCGATGTGTGGCATAGGGTATAACGGGCAGGGCATTGCGGTATGTGTCACAGGCATTACGGTGTATGGTATACTATATCACGGGCATTGTGGTATAATGTCTCAAGGTCATTGCAGTGTGTGGCATAATGTGTCACAGGCATTGTATGTGCTATAATGTATCGGGCATTGCAGTGTGTGGCATAATGTATCACGGACATTGCGGTGTGTGTCATAATGTGTCACAGACATTGTATGTGCTATAATGTATCAGGGGCATTGCAGTGTGTAGCATAATGTATAACGGGCATTGCGATTCCTGTCATAATGTGTCACAGGCATTACGGTGTGTGGCATAATGTGTCACAGACATTACGGTGTGTGGCATAATGTGTCGGGGGCATTACAGTGTGTGCATATTGTGTCGTGCATTATTGTGTGCGGCATAATGTCTAAGGGCCATTGCAGTATGTGGCATAATGTATACTGGGCATTACTATAAGGAGGAAAAATGACAAATAATGTAAGGGGCATGAATCAGGATTATTTTTCTTTCCTGTGGTGGCAAACGTATGGGCGTGCAGGTTGCAAAACT
Source organism: Pseudophryne corroboree (assembly GCF_028390025.1). Lineage (NCBI taxonomy): Eukaryota > Metazoa > Chordata > Amphibia > Anura > Myobatrachidae > Pseudophryne > Pseudophryne corroboree. Next base: position 57 of record NW_026967699.1, on the reverse strand, counting down.
GGGGTATAAGGTAGTCTTTTCCTGCAATGCCTCGCCCCTTTATGTGAAACCACGCCA